>NC_142955.1:3440353-3457853 GCF_046866305.1 Octopus bimaculoides
ACTCATGCATATCTACACGTAGCAACATGCACATACATGTGCATGCACACACACATGTGCATGCACACACACACACACATGTACAGGCATACATATATATACATATACACTGATACGCACAATTAATTGTTTGTTTGTTTGTTATTGAGCCTAACATCCAACTAATTACTGCCTTATTTGTCCAATGTCATTTGATGTTTTCATTGTTGTCACTAATGAGACGAAAGGTTGGTAGCAGTAGAGGAAAGGGGGTGAGAAGTGTTTGCAGGAAGGTCAGATGTCACCAAGGTCACCTTTGACCTTCAGTTTGCATGGCCAATGTAATAATGTCAAAGCACATTTTTTAACCCACTAACCGCTAAATATTCCATTAGTGGTTCATTGCTAACTTCACACTACGGCCAGGGACAGGCCAGGGCAGTTAACTAGGGAAAACCTGAATATAATTTGGCCCTCAAAATCCGCTGACACCCTACAAGGTGAGCCAAGGTGTGGACTATGGTATCTGCCCTGGAGTAGTGTTGTTGACATCCTGGACTCTATCGACAAAAGAGTCATTTGGTGTACTGTCCCCTTTCTCTGTTCATTCCTGTTTCTATTGTAATGGGCCATGTTCCTCCCTACTAATTGCTATTTCCTCATTAACAGTCCAGCCCATGCCAGCATGCAAAGCAGACTTTAAGTAGGGATGTTGTTGTTGGCACTCCATCGCTTACGACGAGGGCAGGGTTCCAGTTGATCCAATCAACGGAACAGCCTGCTCGTGAAATTAACGTGCAAGTGGCTGAGCACTCCACAGACACGTGTACCCTTAACGTAGTTCTCGGGGATATTCAGCGTGACAGTGTGTGTGACAAGGCTGACCCTTTGAATTACAGGCACACCAGAAACAGGAAGTAAGAGTGAGAGAAAGTTGTGGTGAAAGAGTACAGCAGAGTTCGCCAACATTCCCTGGCCGGAGCCTAGTGGAGCTTTAGGTGTTTTCGCTCAATAAACACTCACAACGCCTGGTCTGGGAATCGAAACTGCGATCCTATGACCGCGAGTCTGCCACCCTAATCACTGGGCCATTGCACTCCCACAAGGATGTTTATATATATATATATATATATATATATATATATCATCATCATCATCATCGTTATTTAACATCCACTTTCCTTGCTGGCATCGGTTGGATGGTTTGACAGGAGCTGGCTTGGCAGAAGACTGCACCGAGCTTCACTGTATGTATGTATATGTGTATATATACATATGTGTGTGTGTGGAATGCTCAGCCACTTGCATGTTAATTTCATGAACCGGCTGTTCTGTTAATCTGATAAACTGGAACACTGATCAACATAACCGGTGGAGCGCCAGTTAAGAAACAAGTGAAGAAGGGCACTATGTGAGGTCTTAGGATCCGGTCAACGTAGTGCTGCACTGTAATGCTATTTCCTCTGCCTGCACCAACATTTTGGAACACATGGGGCCCAGTTCTCAGATTCAGGCCTATAGCACCCCAAGCTATGATGCTTTGGCCACCCCCACTGTCTCTCTCTCTCTCTATTACACATGCATCTCCGTGGCATTAACCCCTCCTACACCACACCCTCACTCTGCCATCCGAGGTGGAAACGCAGAGAAGACTATCAACTTTCATTGTTGATGCCGGTAGTGTCGGGGCTGTGTAGCCCACTGTAGTCATGCCTGATGGTGGCAGGTGGTGAGGACTGGCCCTTGAGCAGAACAATGGCAATGCAGGTTCTTGGTCAACATTATATTGTGTCATCAGTGTCTAACACCCATGTAGAAATCTCCCTCATTGGCTCATATTTTCATATATATATACATACATATAGGCGTAGGAGTGGCTGTGTGGTAAGTAGCTTGCTTACCAACCACATGGTTCCGGATTCAGTCCCACTGCGTGGCACCTTGGGCAAGTGTCTTCTACTATAGCCTCGGGCCGACCAAAGCCTTGTGAGTGGATTTGGTAGACGGAAACTGAAAGAAGCCTGTTGTATATATGTATATATATGCGTATGTGTTTGTCCCCCCAACATCGCTTGACAACCGATGCTGGTGTGTTTAGGTCCCCGTCACTTAGCAGTTCGGCAAAAGAGACTGATAGAATAAGTACTAGGCTTCTAAAGAATAAGTCCTGGGGTTGATTTGCTCAACTAAAGGTGGTGCTCCAGCATGGCCACAGTCGAAAGACTGAAACAAGTAAAAGAGTAAAGAGTATACATAGGACAGTAGATGTGTGATTTGTGGGAGGTACAGCTGTTATTTCTAGCAGGTCTCTTTTGATGGTTTGTTTGCAAGAAACTCATGTCCCTGCTTGTGTCTTCTTTCCTCTCTTTTAGCCATGGATTGATGATGAACAGAACATTCACCCAATTTATAACCGCAAAAAGAAGCGACCAGCTTCGTCCATCTCTGAAGTTCTTGAAGTAATGGAACTAATGAGGAAGGCCAAAGGTAAGTTCCAAACAACACCTTTCTTCCACTTTGTTCATTTACCAATGGCAGCTGACAGCCAACGAGCAAACATGTATGTGTGTGTGTGTATGTATGTGTGTGTGTGTATGCATGTGTGTGTGTATATATATATATATATATATATATATATATATATATAACACGAAGGAGTCATACCCAATGACTGGTGTAGCAGCACCATAGTCAACTGCTACAAAGGTAAAGGTGACGCTTTAGATACAAATAATTACAGAGGCATCAAGCTGTTAGATCAGGTTATGAAAGTTACAGAGAGGGTCATAGCCCAACTAATTAGGGAGTGAATCAATTTAGATGAGATGCAGTTTGGGTTCATGCCAGGTAAAAGCACTACTGATGCCTTATTTCTAGTGAGACAGCTGCAGGAGAAATACCTAGCCAAGGATAAACCTCTGTACCTGGCTTTCGTTGACATGGAGAAAGCCTTTGACAGGGTCCCCCGATCCCTTATCTGGTTGTCAATGAGGAAACTTGGGATAGAAGAATGGTTAGTGAGAACTGTGCGAGCCATGTACAGAGATGCTGCCAGTAAGGTGAGGGTTGGAAATGAGTACAGCAATGAATTCCGGGTAGAGGTAGGGGTCCACCAAGGTTCCGTCCTCAGCCCCCTCTTATTTATCATAGTCCTCCAGGCAATCACAGAGGAGTTCAAGACAGGTTGCCCCTGGGAGCTCCTCTATGCTGATGACCTTGCCCTAATTGCAGAGTCACTATCAGAACTAGAGGAGAAGTTTCAGGTGTGGAAGCAAGGTCTAGAATTGAAGGGCCTTAGAGTAAACCTAGCTAAAACCAAAATCCTAATAAGTAGGAAGGTAGATAAAACACAAACCCCTTCAGGTAGATGGCCCTGCTCAGTATGCAGAAAAGGAGTAGGTAGTAACTCTATAAGATGTACCCGGTGCAAGCTATGGACACATAAGAGGTGCAGCAACATCAAAGGCAGGTTAACTAGGAAGTTAGTTTTTGTTTGTGGCAGATGTTCAGGTGCAATAAAGACTGTAAACAAACAGGAAACAACTTCTATCTCATTCCAGGGTGAAAAACTAGAGGTAGTCGATAGCTTCCACTATCTGGGCGACCAAGTTAGTAGTGGGGGTGGGTGCGCTGAAAGTGTAGCTGCTAGAATAAGAATAGCCTGGGCAAAGTTTAGAGAGCTCTTACCCCTGCTGGAGACAAAGGGACTCTCATTCAGAGTAAAAGGCAGACTGTATGACGCATGTGTACGAACAGCCATGCTACATGGCAGTGAAACATGGGCTGTAACTGCTGAGGACATACGTAAGCTCGCAAGGAATGAAGCCAGTATGCGCCGTTGGATGTTTAATGTCAATGTGAATACCCGTCAGAGTGTAAGTATCTTGAGAGAAAAGCTGAACATTAGAAGCATCAGTTGTGGTGTGCAAGAGAGACGATTGCGCTGGTATGGACATGTGGTGAGAATGGATGAGGATAGCTGCGTGAAAAAGTGCCACACCCTAACAGTTGAGGGAACCCGTGGAAGAGGTAGGCCCAGGAAGACCTGGGCTGAGGTTGTGAGGCAAGACCTTCGTACATTGGGCCTCACCGAGGCGATGACTACTGACTGAGACCTTTGGAAATGTGCTGTGCGTGAGAAGACCCGGCAAGCCAAGTAAGATCGTTGCCAGGGCCCCTGGACTGGCTCTTGTGTGGGTGGCACATAAGATGCACCATTTTGTGCATGGCTGTTGCCAGTACCGCCTGACTGGCCTCCGTAGGATTTTCGAGCGAGATCGTTGCCAGTGCCCCTGAACTCGCTTGTGCGGGTGGCACATAAAAGACACCATTTCGAGCGTGGCCGTTGCCAGTATCGCCTGACTGGCCTTCGTGCAGGTGACACGTAAAAGCACCTACTACACTCTCTGAGTGGTTGGCGTTAGGAAGGGCATCCAGCTGTAGAAACTCTGCCAAATTTAGATTGGAGCCTGGTGTTGCCATCCGGTTTCACCAGTCCTCAGTCAAGTCGTCCAACCCATGCTAGCATGGAAAGCAGACGTTAAACGATGATGATGATGATGATGATATATATATATATATATATATATAGTTATGTGGAGAATGGAGAACTATAATTATAAACTGCGGTTTAGACAATAAATTACCTGCCTCTGGATACCTTCTAACGAAGACGATACCCACACAAGTAATTCCCAGGAGTGCCTCTGGATTTAAACATCCCCTGGTTGCTTGGCTACTTCAGACTACCCCTGAAATATTGAAGCAATCCTATCATTTACCTATATATATATATATATATATATATATATATATATATACATTTATGAATTTCTATATTTTGGGACAGTCATGCCAAATAAATACATTCATTCTTCACTTCACTTGTTTATTACTGCTCTCAAGTCCATTGTCTGGAAATCTTTAGTCACACATCTGTGACCTCTTCAGCGATACTTTCTGTCCTCGTATGTACACTTGCTCTGCTTAGTCCATTCTAATGTTTCATGTGGTGGCACCAATGCACAAAACTTTCAGAGTTTGAGTCACTCTGTTGTTTCTGCTAAATATTAATAAGACTACATAGATATGTACATATACAGTTGCAGGCAAGGCTGTGTGGTAAGAAGTTTGCTTCTCAACTACATGGTTCTGGGTTCAGTCCCACTGCAAAGCATCTTGGGCAAGTGTCTTCTACAATAGCATTGGGCTGATCAAAGCCTTGTCAGTGGATTTGCTAGACGGAAACTGAAAGAAGCCCATTATGTATATAGAGAGTGATTGAAAAGTAACCCCATATTTTAAAACACTTATAATTTATTTATTATTTTTAGAGAAAATGAATATGTGAAGAAAGCGTATAGCATGGAGTTTTATTTAAAATTTGATATGGGTCCCAGCATTCACCACCAGCTTCTCAAGCCACCTGGGAACTGCATCAACTGATTTCATCAGGAACTCTTGTAGGATGGAAGACATAACTTCTTGTATTCATCCTTCAAGTTCTTCCAAAGTCTTTGGTTTGGTAGAGTAGACTTGCTCCTTGAAGCAACCCCAAAGAAAAAAGTCACAGGGTGTTAAATCAGGCTTTCTGGCTAATCATGCGGACCTCGACGACCCATCCATTTCCCAGGGATGTGGGCATTCAGCCATTTATCAACAACTATAGCAAAAAGTAGAAAGGTGGGAGGGCCACCAGTTGGAGTGGCACGACCTAGTGGATAAATGGATGTTATATGTTTGGGGCATGGTTTTGTGATCCTTAAAAACAAAAATAATCCCTTTTTCTCTCTTCTAGAATTGGGTATTGACCCTGATGCTGACATCTCAATGCCAAATACCCAGAACCCTCTTCAGCAAACTGTTGATGGCATAATGGAAGATTCCGGAGAAAGCAAAGCTACACGCAGCCCTAATCTTGTAAGTAGCACCACAGTAAAAGGAAAAAGAGAAAAAAGAAAAGAAAAAAAACCCGAAAGAAATTCTTTATTTTTTTATTTTTTGTCAACTATTAATCAATGTTTCTATTTTATCTTTTTTTTTTTTGCTTCGTGTCTGTCTTTCTATGTATGCGTTTCGCAGCACCAAACACCCTTGTCCAAAGAGTTCACAACTGCACCAGATTATCTAAATCTTTCTAGAACTTCCGATCCGCAGCTAATCTTGCTATGACTTTCATTACTGACATAATTGAAGATGTCCAACGTCTCAGACATTCTCACCCTCAACGTTGGTCGGATTTTCTCTCCAACCAGCTTCTTCACTCAGAAACCAGGATTGATCCCCTTGCTTGTATGATTTATCCTGTTCTCTTCACCGAGGGTCCAAATAGGTTATGTCTTGTGTTGGTCATCTAGAGGTCACATGATCACGTATCCAGCCAATGAAACTGGGGTGAGTCCTATTTCTTGAATGATTCAAAAGTGCCAGCTCAGACTTTTTGGCTATGCTTCTGAGTTGGACCCTGCTTATGCTTTCTTCACTAAGGGTCCAACTGGGTTGATAGCTCATGCTGGCCGGCCACATACCACATGACCCTGAATCTTGGATGCATCTTATTCCCTCTATGATTCAGGCTGTTTGGCCATTTTGCTCAATATTACAAGTTAGACCTTGCTTATTGGGTTCTCTTCACTGGGGGTCTAACTGGGTTTGCAGCTCACATTGGTCAATCTCATACCACATGATCATGTACCCAACATCTCTGCTCAGAAACTGGGATCCGTCTTGTTGCTTGGATGATTCGGGAGTGCAAGCTCAGGCTGTTTGGCCCTGTTGCTTGATTTTTTCAAGTTAGCCCCTGTTTATTGGGTTCTCTTCATTGAGGGTCTAACTGGGTTTGCAGCTCACATTGGTCAATCTCATACCACATGATCATGTACCCAACATCTCTGCTCAGAAACTGGGATCCGTCTTGTTGCTTGGATGATTCGGGAGTGCAAGCTCAGGCTGTTTGGCCCTGTTGCTTGATTTTTTCAAGTTAGCCCCTGTTTATTGGGTTCTCTTCATTGAGGGTCCAACTGGGTTTGCGGCTCACATTGGTCAATCTCATACCACATGATCATGTACCCAACATCTCTGCTCAGAAACTGGGATCCGTCTTGTTGCTTGGATGATTCGGGAGTGCAAGCTCAGGCTGTTTGGCCCTGTTGCTTGATTTTTTTCAAGTTAGCCCCTGTTTATTGGGTTCTCTTCATTGAGGGTCCAACTGGGTTTGCAGCTCACATTGGTCAACCACGTGGACACAGTAGATGAGGAGGGATCCCGTAAAGGTGAGGACTGACAGGAACTCTACTGGACGGATCACCTGAGAGGACCCAAGAGCATACCATGACTGAAACAAGTAAAAGAATATCCACAATAAAATCCAGTTTTGTATAGAAATGTATCTATAGATATGTGTGTATATATGTGTGTATGGTGGCATAGAAGTACCAAGGTTTATATATGGATGTGCAGTGATCAAGGAGAATACGTCTGACTAACTATACACAGAGGGTGGCACACGACAAATGCTACTGAAGCCCAGTGGCACACGCACGTTTCATCGCATCATCTTAAGGAGAATGTTTCCTCATCGATTTCTTCTCAGCCCCAAAAGCGGTCAGCTGACCTTAACAAGGTTCAAACAGAATTATGAGTGTGAATAGAGATTGGCTTGACCAGGTATAATGACAGATTATTATGTCACATGACGAAGTAAGCATCATCACCATCATACATGTGTCCATATATATATATATATATATACATATATATATACATATAAATACATATATATATATATATATATATATATATATATATATATATATATATATATATATATATATATATATATGTATATATATATTAGTTTATGTATATATTAATATTATCTCAGTTTTAAAAAAACCTTTGATAATGTAAATATGTTAATAGTTACCATGGGTAGCAAAATTACACTAAAAAAAACAAGATATCACAGCTGTTTTATAGGTAGAGATACCAAGTTAAAGTGATACATTTTGAGAAGATATGGATAATAATAATAAATGGAGCAAAACACATATAAATAAAAGTTCCTTTAATTCCTACACATGTTTCAAAATATATGAGAGCTCTTCTACAAAGAAGTAAGAGCTGCTGGAATTCCACATATATTCATCTTCAGGGAATCAACATATAAAAGCAAGACAAATGCAAAATGATGAGGTAACTTATGAGCTAAGATGTTACATGGCCAAGTAACATCTTTGTAGGAGAGCTCTCATATATTTTGAAACATGTGTAGGAATTAAAGGAACTTTTATTTATATGCGTTTTCGTCCATTTATTATTATTATTCATATATATATATTATTCATATATATATATATATATATATATATATATATATATCAATAATAATAATAAATGGAGCAAAATGCATATAAATAAAAGTTCCTTTAATTCCTATATATATATATATATATATATATATGTATATATTTATATGTATATATATATGTATATATTTATATGTATATATATATGTATATATTTATATATATATATATGTATATATTGCATATATCAGCAGCAGCAGCAGCAGACGTTAAATGATGATGATGATATATACAATATATATATATATATATATATATATATATATATATATATATATATATATATGCATACACATATACACATAATAAATGTATATGTATTTTTAGTAACAATCAATAAAAACAGCAGATTGAACTTGCTGTTTGTAGTGGAAAATGTAATGTTTTGGATTAAGTCCTTCTTCACAGCAAAGGTTGGCAGGAGAGAAATTACTGAAAAATGGTTTTATGTCAGCAAAACAAATTTTTTTTTTTTAAATGGAGAATGTAAAAACTCTTCTGTTTCGAATGGTTTCTGTTACAGCCTTGAGTGTTGAATAATAGTTTAAGATTTTGGTAGGCACAGACTATGGAAGGCCCACCGTGCATGTATGTATGTATGTCAGGTTCACTACTATGAGGTAGTGAGTTCAAATTCCTGGACTGAGCTGTGTGTTGTGTTCTTGAGCAAGACACTTTATTTCACATTGCTGCAGTTCACTCAGCTGTAGAAACGAGTTGTGATGTTGTCGGCCCCTTTGCCTTTTCCTTGGATACCATCAGTGGCGTGGAGAAGGGGAGGCTGGTATGCATGGGGGACTGCTGGTCTTCCATAAAACAACCTTGTCCGAACTTGTGGCAAGGAGGGGAACTTTCTGCTTGCAACTCCATAGTCATTCGTGACTGATGGGTGTCCCCTCGATGTGTGTATAATACTATGTATGTACGTACATACCTGTGTGTTAAGAAGCTTACTTGCCAACCAAATGGCTCCAGGTTCAGTCCTACTACATGGCACCTTGAGCAAGTGTCTTCAGTTCTAACCTCCAGCCAACCAAAGACTTGTGAGAGTGGATTTGGTAGATGGAAACTCTAAGAAGCCTGTTGTATGTGTGTGTATATATATATATATATATATATATATATATATAACCACCTACACTTTTTTCTGCAAAATAGGGGTAGTTTATTCTTTTCAGGCTATATTATTAGCATTGTCCTGTGTTTGAGAATATATATATATATATATATATATATATACAAACATACACATATCTACATACATATGCATACACTCGCATATATATAACCCTATACATATACAGATACACATGTATTTACATACACACACACACACACACACACACACACACACACATACACACATAAATATCCCCTCCATCACCCCACCACCTCCCAATTCCATCCCCAATCAAGTATCTTGATCTGACCGTTCGTTATTTCCTTTCAGCCCTTTTTCATCAACATCCTTTCACTCCCATACTGATTAACAAACCCCAAACCCCACCCAAACCCCATATATAGAATCACAAAGCTCTAAGTTCTCCAGAAAATTTAACAACAAATTTTTTTTTTAATTTCTCCACTCAAGTTAACAAAGAACTTAGTAGATCTACAAACTAAATTTATTTCTTTTACTTGTTTTAGTCATTTGACTGTGGCCATGCTGGAGCACTGCCTTTAGTCAAGCAAATCGACCCCAGGACTTATTCTTTGTAAGCCTAGTACTTATACTATCGGTCTCTTTCTGCCGAACCGCTAAGTTACCGGGATGTAAACACACCAACATTGGTTGTCAAGCGATGGTGGGGGGACAGGCTTTTCTTCTATAATATTTTCAATATTTTCTTCTATAATTAATATTATTTTCACTTGTTGCTGTTGTTGTTGTTGCTGTTGTTTGTGCCATTTTGAAATTTTTTGTTTTTCCCCCCATAGGATTCTTCTGAGTCCGACTCTGTCAAGACTCTGAGTACAATCGATGTGTTTGAAGATTATGTGGATAGAGTATTAGATATGGACATTAACTCCGTATGTAGCTCACAGGTTTGTAAATACCACCCCCACACAACACTCTGCCCCTCAAGCATAATATCAATAATAACTCTCATCTTATGTTGTTGTTTTTAACATCTTCTCATCCGATGGCTTCAACTCTGTCTATCTATCTCTCTTCTCTCTCTCTCTCTCTCTCTCTCTCTCTCAGTTACTGATTCTTTCCAAAACATTGTCATCACCACCCAACTGTCTCCCACACTTATATCTCACTTCTCACAAATCACCTTCCTGCCCTCCTTCCCATGTTACTTATATCATCGTCATCGTCAAGATCCCTTATCTGATGCAGTTGTGATGCTACCCCAGATGCTTTCATAGTCAGTTGTTGCCACTGGTCTCAGTTCTCTGTCATGCATAGCAGGTTCACTGAGCTGCGACCTGTCCAGTCCTTGATGTTGTTGAGCCAGAATTTTCTCTGTTGGCCCCTCTTTTACCCTCCATCAACCGCTGTGCCCTGAAGAATGCATTTGAACAAGGACTTGTGACAGAGTGGTTCCTGTCTACCAGGGTATTTGTTGACTTGGTGCCACCTGAAAAAAGCCGTTTGCTTTGTGCCCTGTGTATGAGATGTGCAGCAGCCTTGTACTCAAATCGCTGGATTCTTTGCTGCAGGTCAACTGTAAGAGTCCAGTTCTCACACCCATACAGAAAGATCAAAGTCGCCGGGGACTAGTACACAATGAATCTTGTTGGAAAACTAATAGAATTACTTTCCCATATGGTCATGGTAGGAGAGGCCAGGCTAAGTCTTGTTATCTCTTTTTGAGATCTGCCATCAAGTGGATTCTAAGTTCTCGAAGGTGTTCACTGCATTAAGTCTCTATCTGTTTAGCCTGATGCCAGTTGCTGTATTTCGGTTGTTATTCTTAACCAGGACCAGGCTATTTTTGAGCTGATCTCCATTCTGGAAGCTCTTCATACTTTTTCCAATTTGGTGCTGAGCTTCTGTAGTTTTGCTTCATTGCTTCCTAAAAGGTCAATATCATCAACAGGAGCACAGACTGGAAATGGATTGACCTCCAACGGTCACTCTCCACATGACTTATATTTTAATATGCTTCTTATTGCAATTGCTGACCAACAGAAATACTGTCTGTACAGTCCTAGCAACCCACACATTACTTCACTCCATTTGTAATGCCCTGAGTGACAATCCAATCTCTCCCTCAACAAACTCCCTACTGTCTTTAAAATAGTCATAGAATATTATATGGAGCATAATATGAACATAAGGGTTCTCCTGCAGGGGCTGAAATATTACACATCACTATCACCACTTCTGTTCCTTCATATGATTTTCCATGTATTCATGTATTGGGTACTTCCACTTCAACACAACAACACTTCTCTATAAGTCATGGTCTTTTGTCATTAGTCTTTGTAGATCTCAATCTCTTCTATCGACATTTACCAATTTACCTCTTTTTTCTTTACTTTTGCCCCTCTGCTACACCTGGTTCCTTCCATTTGGAACACTTCTCCCTTCTCTAGACATCTGACATCCTCCTTTTCTCTAAATATATACATATATATATAAATATATACATATATATAACAATATATATATATATATATATATATATATATATATATATATATATATATATATATATACATACATACACACACATATATGAGGGGTTACCCAAAAGAAATCGGAAATGTTATTTGTAGGACAAACCTGTCTTAGTACAGACTTCTACTGCTAGAAGCCACTTGATGCGACCCTCAGGCATCAGTCAGTAGTGTCGACTGATGTCATACTGTCATGTGGTGCATCATTGTTTTGCAGTACTTCTTCCCTGTCCTGTTCATCGATTTTTGCATTGGATGAAAGGAAGGAACAATGTACTTCCATGAAATTCTGTTTGCTGCTTGGGAAAACACCAAAATAACAGTTGCCATGCTTCAAACATTTTACAAAGATGCTGCCATGAGCAAAACACAAGTTTATGAGTGGTTTTCATGCTTTAGGAATGGTCCTTTGTCGCTTGAAGATAAATCTCATTGAGAGCAACCAAATGAATAAAAACATCAGGAAAATTCCTGAACTGAACTTGAAGGACCATCACTGTACAATTAACGAAATTGTTGATATGATTCGAGTGTCTTGGAGCTTCTGCCAACGAATTTTGAGTGAGGAATTGCAAATGCCAAGAGTTGCAGCAAAATTTGTGCCTCACTTGCTCAAGCAAGATGAAAAACAGTCATGACTGAATGCATGTCGTGAACTGAAAGAACAGCTGGAAGTTGATTTGAACCTTTTCCTGAAGGTCATTAATGGTTACGAAAGCTGGCACAACAGCTATGACCTGGAAACGAAGCTACAATCAAGTCACTGGAAGCATTCAATGTTACCATGCCCCCCCACCCAAAAAGCACGTTAAGTGAAGTCCAATGTTAAGACGATGCTGGTGTGTTTCGTCAATACAAAACGAATTGTCCGCCCAGAATTTGTTCCTCCTGGTCAGACTGTTAACCAGACATTTTACTTGACAGTTCTGAAGTGTTTGCGAGACGTGGTGAGACAAAAATGCCATAAATTTTGGCAAAATGGAGAGCGGTGGTTTCATGCCAACAATGCACCAGCACACAATGCCTTGAGTGTGAGACAGTTTTTGAAAACAAATCTGAAACCAATGCCTTGCTTCAAATGGAGAATACTTTGAAGCTAATAAACATGTAATCATTTTAAAACCAAGTGAATAAAATAATATTGCAAAATTCCACTTTCTTTTGGGTATCCCCCCACCCTCATATATATAGATATATATGTGTGTGTGTGTGTGTGTATGTATGTATATAACATGTCCATACTTGCAGAATCATCTCTCATGCACTCGGCACCTGATTCCTCTTTTATCTCGGTTCACAGGGTTTCCAGTTTTCATGCACACTAACATTCCAGATCTGGTGGAATCATTGCTTCGATCATTGCTTTCCAACTTTTTCTAATCTTCTGCATTCAACAGCAATGCTATGCTACCATGTAGCAATGCTATGCTACCATGTAGCATTGCATTGCTGTATGCATGCAAACCTACACCTTACCCCTCACTCTGGGAGAGAAACCCTTTGGTTGCCAAGTGAGTTAACAGCTCCTTGAATTTCTCCATCTTCTTCTTACTTTGGTCACCACAGCTTTGAAGACACCCACTTCTGCTGTTAATCAAATTACCCAGGTAATAAAATCTGTCAACTTCTTCTAGGAATCCTTCCAAACATTTCACAAATTATGTCAGATGCTTCCTCTTGCTACTGCTGTTTCTATTCATGCATCTACCAAAATACGGAACCAATAATCCATGCTTGTCCCTCCATTACACTCTTGTGTGTTCATTGTTGAAAATGGGTACCTTATGGTATTTCTACTTAATCCTTTACTGCTTATCAAACATGGTACTTGGGTCCTATCTTCTTCCTTCTTAACAAAAAATTTCATTCTTTGCTAGATTCTCTGTGAGGTCTCTTCATTCTAGTTCTGTTTCTTTGTTTGGAATTTCTTCACTAAACCTTTAAATGTTTCAGCGATGAGACCGTGGTCCTTAGTATAAAGAATTTCTCACAAATTTCTGCAGTTGGATCTCAGTCATCAATATAAAAGAGATCCCACAGATGACTAACCTTAAACACTGATGGTTTGTCTTCAAGGATTATAATAAACAAAACATGGCACGGAACTAAATGCTGCATATAAAATTCTGGTTGAACTCATAAGTTAACTCGCCACTGAGTATCTGATCAAATCCCTACTTAGTGGAAATAGAGGATGGTAATTTCTTTCACTATGACATTTACTGTAGGCATTTGTTTTCTTTCTCTATCTAAAAAACTTCAATTTTGTTAAGAATTTTGTAAATCATTCAGTACCTTATCTTTAACATCTATGTCAAAATCGATTCATGACTTGCAAAGATCTCAAAAGTAATTTGTCTATCCCTAGTTTTTCTTTGCAACCTGTTGCATGCATTCTTCATATTTGTGACTTACTCTTCAGGGTAAGAGTAAAACCACTTGGAGAAGGAAGAACATGTTGATGATATTCTGACCTGATGATGCTCAGAAAGACATTTCATCCAGATGACTTCTCTACCTCATCAATTGCACTATAATGCCTCTGTAGTATTTTTTATTTCCATTAATTTTAATGGCACTTTAAGAAAACTAGAACGAAAGTAACATAAAATGAGGTAAGGGAGGTAACTGGAATGACACAATGCTGTCGATTTTGACATAGATGTTAAAGATGAGGTACTGAATGATTTACAAAATTCTTAACAAAATTGAAGTTTTTTTAGATGGAGAAAGAAAACAAATACCTACAGTAAATGTCACAGTGAAATAAATTACCATCCTCTATCTCCACTAAGTAGGGATTTGATCAGATACTCAGGATGTATTTACATTCATGAATGCATTTTGAAAAACTTCCGGTTGAAGAATACTCTTCAGGATAATCTGTCCCTTGGTTAAGTGAAGCCTGTACATCCAATTCCTGTTCAAATATGGCTTGCTTTGGTCGATCAATATTCTGTGTAACATACCATAAAATGCAGTGTATTCATAGAATGACTGACTACCATTGTAATGTTTTGACATCCTCAAAGAGCATTTGTGGTTCTTCAGTTCAGTCACATACCTGTGTGTATATATGAATGTGTGTGTTTGTATGTATGTATGTGTGTCTATCTGTGTGTGTGTGTGTGTGTATATATATATATATATATATATATATATATATATATATATATATATATATATATATATATATATAATGTTATGATAAAAAACACAATCCTTGTTAAATGCAGCTACTCAGGGTTTCAATATTCGAAACATCAATTTGTTTTGCCATCTTTCAAGCCGAGAACAAGACCATTTGTCTGTTGCTTTTTTAAGCTGATGACACTTAATTAAGGGGCATTGGTAAAAAAAAAAAAAAAAAAAAACAGGGGAGATAACCAATGTAATAACAAACAATGTAAACAAGATGGTAATGTCTTACCATGTGTCTGGTGGCTTATTTTAAAATTCTTCTAAGATGTAGTTTTTAAAATATGGACATCCTGAAAAAATTTTGTTTGTGGAACTTATGTAGTTGTTGGAGGCTCTTGAATCTTTTAAGAAGTAAAGTTTTTCAAGAGAACATATTGAACATCATTTTGACTGTTGCTGTTCCTTTCATCCTTAAGATTCCAGATTAAAGCTGAAAGGGTTGTTGAATATCGTTTATCACAGTGCCTAAAATTAGAAAGATGGTTGTTATATCAGGATTTAAATTTTCCTTCCACGAGTCTGATATAATGTTTAATTTCTGTTTGACTGGTGCCATAGCTTGATGATACCTGTGTTTCATTAACAAGGAGGATATAGCACATTTCTGCCCTGAAGACATTTAGTTTTGTCTCTTCGTGTGCATCTAGAGCAGGCTTGAGTCAAAATCTCTTGCTTAATGATATATGACAATATTATGGGGGGGGGGGGGACAAGAAAAGGGAATTTTATTCATGTGTTTGTTAAAAGATTTTATTGTATATATGGGTTCTTGGAAAGTGGCTATCTACTAAGTGCAAGAATCCTCTACCTACTTTTGTACTAACATCAAGGGAGAAAGGTGGAGTGAACCATAAAACTTTCCAGGACCTATTCTTACGACTTGATGATAGAGGAGGTGGGTTGTGGTTGTAGAAGGTTTTATTGGTAAAGTCACTATCCTGTAGAGCCTTATTATAAAACGGGACTGCCTTTTCGAATATTTCTTTAGAAGAAGAAAGGCATGCAATCCTATGGCTAATGTTTGGAATTCATTTTTTAAATACAGTAGGTGGGTGACAGGGTTGTTTATTGATATATTTAAAGTTCTCATCAATCTTGTGGAAGGTCTTAGAGGAAGTAGTTGTAATTGGGTTAGTATCAATAGAGATTTTATGTTCTAAAGAGTTAAAGATCGAAGTTAATTGCTTTCAAAAGGAATCCACAACTATGTGATAATTCCAAAACAACATCCCAGTGTAGATCGGTGCTATGGTTGGAGAATTTCAACTTTAAATGGTTTAATAAGTATAAATAACCAAATTGCATATATCTGCTGTGATATGAATCCATTGGGACAGCGGAGAGTTCACTTTGGTTGTCTTTTTTGGCCCAAATAGATCCATAGCTAAGTAAGTGTTATGGGAGAATCCTAAACACCTCCATGTGACTGAAGATAGACTAAACCACTTACAATAAATAAGAGCTAAGTGAACTGTCAGGAGTGTAGCTGACGGTGTTAGTTCAACTGTGTTGGTTTACCATGATAGTTTGACATCATCATCATCATCATCGTTTAACGTCCACTTTCCATGCTAGCATGGGTTGGACGATTTGACTGAGGACTGGTGAAACTCGATGGCTACACCAGGCTCCAATCTCATCTGGCAGAGTTTCTACAGCTGGATGCCCTTCCTAACGCCAACATATGTTGGTTTAACATTTGAATTTTGAACATTGAATACGGGGTAGCGTACCTACATTTGAGTTGTATGGAGTGCATTCTGTGTTAATATATATTTCTGTGATAGGTTATTTGTAAGATAACCACAACCAATTATTTCTTTGTGTAAAACCATTTTACACCAGACATGTGTATGTGCACGTCATAACAACAAGAGTCTTACATACATGCATAAGCTGTACTTCATGTTCATCTATGGTTATAAAGAAACCCACTGCCTGGCACCTTGGGCAAGTGTCTTCTCTACTATAGGCACACACAGACACACACATATGTGACAGTGTATCAGTATACATATACGTCACATCTATATTTATGTATACATAATATATATTTAAATACATGTGTTTGTGTGTGTGTGTGCATGCTATATATGGTGTAATCTATCAGAGTAATTTTTCCATATTTATTGTTGTTGTTGTTGCTGCTGTTGTTTTTGTTTGCCATCTTCAAATTTTTTGTTTCCCCTCAGGATTCTTCTGAGTTGCACTCAGCCAAGGCCCTGAGTACACTCGACGAGTACGAAGAATATTTGGATAAAGTCTTAGATACAGAAAATAACTCAATATGTAGCTCTCAGGTTTGTAAAAAAATAAAAAAA
>NC_142955.1:3462853-3464539 GCF_046866305.1 Octopus bimaculoides
ATTAAAAGAATCAGAAGATTCAGAAAAAAATTTCTGAGATCTCAAAAGGATTATAGTACCTGTGTGTGCTAGAAGATCACTTAAAATTTCTCAAAGAAAATTCAGCGGAGCAAAAACAGGCGGGTGAGACTAGTGAAAAATTATAAATACCTCGATTATCTGTAGACCATGGTTTTAAAATCAACATTTTCTTACTGAAAACCATGGTCTACAGATAACCAAGGTATTTATAATTTTTCACTAGTCTCACCCGCCGGTTTTTGCTTCGCTGAATTTTCTTTGAGAATTTTTAAGTGATCTTCTTCTAGCACATTACCAGTCCACTTAGTGGTCTCTTTTATATATAAGTATATATATATATATATATATATATATATATTGAAGAAGTTTTTGTGTTTTGCATTAATGCTGGCATGTAAGTAATTTATCAATTATTAAATATAATAATATAGATTATTTACATGTTTTTAAGTTACGAAACAATTTGTCGTGGTATTAGAATTTTTTTATTGTTAAATAAAATGTCATCAAATTATTTCTCTGTCATTTGTAACTTTTATATATATATATATATATATATATATATATATACGCGCACACATATATATTATACACCCCTAATTATATTGTTTTATCTGTGCCAACACTACTCATTAGTACAACATCTAAACGGTTTAACTCTTTAGCATTTAAACTGGCCAAATCCAGCTAGAATATTCTGCCTGTTTTATGTTCAAACTGGCCAGATCTGGCTTCTTACTCTAACCCTACAATGTCATTCTAAAAAATAAACAATTACCCCATCAGAATCTCATCGCTACAAGATAACGCAAGATTAATTCAAAGCAATTTGAATAAAAAGTCGTTACTTTTGCCAGAATAATCAGTGAGTGCTAAACGAGTTGAAGTCATTAAAAACTGAATGAGGCATGTCTACTAATTACTTGATTAAATGTTTTTAGATGCATTAAATGACATTATTTGTTTTCCAGAAATAAATCTTTTGAAAATGATGGTGTCTATTTACTTTTGACATGTGTGTGCATGTATTTGTGTGCATGCGAGTGTATAATCCTATTTTTGGATGGTCATTTGTTTTGTTTTGTTTTTATTTTTCCAAATAAACACATGCACTATATATTTGTTCTTCACTTGCTATATTACTGTTCTTATTTCATCTTATGTCCATCATCTGGAAATCTTTCATCACACATCTGTAGCCCCTTCAGTAGCCCTTTCTATCCATGTGTAATCCTCCAGTTCTGCTTAGTCCATTCTGAGTATACATGGATGGACAGGGTCACTAAAGAGATCGCAGATGTGTGACAAAAGATTTTCAGACAATGGACATATGATAAAATAAGAACAGTTTCAACAATTCTTAAACATATATATACTACACATCTGAAAAGTAAATAGAGAGCCCTTCATGATACATTGCTATCAGTGTGAAGCCTATTCATTATTATGATTTTCCCCAAACAGGTTGAAATCCTTACAAGCTGAACAAACCATGTCTATCTGGATACTATGAGAGATTAAATGTTTTTAAATGCATCAAATGACATTATTTTGTTTCTAGAAATATATATTATCCAAATTTTATATTATTCAGTATCCATCACAGCTGGTCTTACCAATTGGTTTCACATACAGAGCAATCCCCATATTCCCTTCTATATTAGC
>NC_142955.1:3470039-3605039 GCF_046866305.1 Octopus bimaculoides
GCTTACAAGGACACTGCCATGAAGAAAATAAAAACAAGTTTATGAGTGGTTTTCCCACTTCAGGAGTGGTCACTTGTCGCTTGAAGATCTATCTTGTTCAGAGCGACCGACAACCTCCTGAACAAATAAAAACATCATAAAAGTTCGTGAATTGATCTTAGTGGACCATCACTGAACAATTCACGAACTTGTTGATATGATTGGAGCGTCTTGGAGATTCTGGCAACGAATTTTGAGAGAAGAATTGCAAATGAAAAGAGTTACAGCAAAACTTGTGCCTCGTTTGTTTACGGAAGATGAAAAACAGTCACGACTGAATGCATCATTGGTGACGAAAGCTGGTGCTAGGGAATTTGCCGATGTAGAGGAGGGTGAAGGAAAAAAACAATGGGGGGAGTTAAAAAGGCATCACTTCACACAAGAGTTCCAGGACTGTTTCGAACAGTGCAAAACGCGTTTGGATCTTTGTATTGCTTCAGATGGGGAATTCTTTGAAGGTGATAAAAGTGTAAATATGTAAAACTAAGTGAATAAAGTGATATTGTAAAATTCCAGTTTCTTTTATGTACCCCCTTGTGTACACACACAGAGAAATAGTGAAGAGCTGTTATGCATATATATACTGGGTCATCCCATAAATAATGTGGTTTGTTTCAATGGCCTGATGTAAAAGTTGGAGGGGGATGGGATAAACTACCTGCATCAACTTGCTATAAAAGCAGGTAATAATTTTGCTTTGTCTTTATTGTTTGTGCAAGTTTTGAAGGAGGCAGTTCGATTTATGAGAGTTTGGTTACATGAGAGAGGAAAGGCAAACACCTAGTCAAGGCAAGACTGGAGCATTTGATTTCGTTTTATTTAGTCCAAAAATTTAGCTACATAACAAATGGTGAAATAATGCAACACTTGTAACGATGGTCTCTGGCAGCTGTTTCTGGGACATCCCAGCTATTGGATTGTGGTATTGAGTGAAGACTATAGGCTGAGTATTCCATGATCAGGGAGACACAGATTGGACTGTAGAAGAATGTTTCTCATTAATGATATTTGTTGTGGTTCGTTATGTCCATGAGAGCAGGAAGATCCTAATAAATCCCATTGGATCGGGTCTTCTTTCGATAGATCCATGATCAGGAAGAGTGGTGAAGTGGTCGAGCATGATGAGGAGAGGGCGAGAACTGCTAAGCAGTACTCCATATTGGAGAGGGGTGGGGGCTATGCAACTGGATGCCAGCAGAGTGAGTGTTGTGCGTGGGTGTGTGATTGGATGGATGGATGGATTGACTGACAGACAGAGGGGGTCAGTGGAGGTGGCAGAATCGTTCTCACTCCAGAGAAAGTACTTAATAGAATGTCGTCAGTCTTGAGATAGTGAGTTCAATTTCTGCCAGAGTCGATTATGCCTTCCATCACTGCAGGGTGGATAAATTAAGTAGCAATCAAGTGATCGATTAGCTACCTCTGTTATATTTTCAGGCCTTGTGCCAATGGACAAAGAATAATTACATATGTGTATGGTAGAAAGCAGTAGTCTCCGTAGGTGCCCTGCGACAATGTCAATGCAGATGAAGATTCCAAGGAAGGTTTCTCATCCAAAATGCTGAGAAGAACGGTTAGAATAAGCAGACAGACAGAGAGCCAGCTATTTCGATAAATAGAGAGAGAGACCTGTGATTTAGATTTGGCTGCTATTTCTTGCATTGTCTATTTCTGCTAGTGTCCATTAAGCATTCATACATATTTTGTCTCTGACGAAATTCTGCTTTAAGCACCCCATATAACCCCTTGTAACTTTTTTTCCCTTTGGATTATTCCCAAGATTTTTGCTAATTTGCCTCCTTCACACAAGAATTCATACAACCATGAAAAATCTGTTTCTTAATTCTTCCAAATTTAAAAAGATTTGGTTATAAAACCTCAAGAAGAAGATTTAAAATTCTTTTTTTGAAATCACAGTTTAAATTACAGACAGTTCGAAATTTGTGCTTAAATCCCAGCAATGGACCATTAAATGTGTTCATGAGGAGAAAGAAATCAAAAAAGATAGATAGACAGATATACCCAGTTGGCAGTAATTTGAGGCAGATTAAGCTTCTATTTCTACAAGGTCAGGATTGCATCTTAAATTTCAATTCTTGTTTGAATAAGACTTTTAATTGTCATTTCATAAACGTAATTAAATAAAGGCCTGAAATGAAGACTGTGAGACAAACAAAGTACGCTAAAAATAGCAGTTAAATTACATTTATAAAACCGTTCAATGTAGCGTCCCAGGATGACCGCAGTCCAATGAGTGAAACAAGTATGGATATATAATATAAACTGTGTATTTTCTATTTGGTTGAGTCCTAGAATAGAAGCCTAAAATGTTCTCCTCATTCTACCTTGTTATACATATGTCATAGATACACAGATATATGACCACAAGCAGATAGACGTACACGTCTTGTGGGATCCGGACAAAAGCCCCCTAGGAAAAAAGGGCCTCGGACAAAAGCCCTATTGTTATATTTTTTTGGTTATTTTTTCGCATTTAGAAACTTTAGTTGAATACCCACGAATCTTTTTTAGGTGATTTTCAACGAGGACATAAAGTTAAGCCTACAAGGTCTCTCCATATGCTAGAAATAACAGCCAAATCTTACAAATATATATATTTTTATTATTTCAGGAAACAAAAACGGAAATTTGGGTTGTAAAAAAATATTAGGGATCTTGTTCAAAACGGGGGCACCAGTATTTTCTTAACGAAACACTTTGAAACTTGGGACACTGGTAGAATGTGTCATATAAAACATCTTTTTCTCTTAGACTTCTTAACAAAAAAACGTACATCGCAAGTTATTTCATGTTAAAGTTGTCGTATTTCTGTAATTTCAACCAATGACTGACGTCCATTCAGCCGAATACATTAAGTGCTGACTACGTAAACAAACGATTCTCAAACGATTCTGGCGGTGATAAAATTATTATTTCCTTGTCAAAAAATGGCTGAAGCATATTAGCAGTAGGGTTAGGGTTAGGGTTAGGCAGTAGGTAATAAACCTTTCATACAGTTCAGGCAGATGTTAATGAAATAAACATGCGTGAAAGAAAATGAAAAAAGCAAATGTTGTACACATACAGTTCAGGCAGATGTTAACGAAATTATAAATGGAGATTAAATACGCTTTACACCGCTTAAACTGCCAAAGGAGTAAGTATAAACAGCTGAATACTTGTCAGTGATTGGTTGAAATTATCCAAATAAGACAATTTTTTTACATGAAATAAATTCGAATACAAAAATTTTTTTCTGTTCTGTAACACAAAATAGATAAGTATATGAAGTTTGAAAGTCTTTCGGTACCAAAAACACTACATAAAACATTAATGAAAACTGGTGCCCCCCGTTTTGAACAAGATCCTCAGAGTTAAAATAAATTAATTTTTCTAATCAGAATTAAAATAAATTTATGATTTTTCTAATCAGAGTTAAAATAAATTTATGATTTTTCGTTATTCTCCCCCATCCCAGTCTGGATCAGTTTCGACCCTTTTTTTTTTTTAATATTTTGGTCGATGCACTTAAAACCAATGAGAGAAACATTCTCACTTAAAAAAAAAAGACTTTGGTAAGGAAACCCCACGATTTTCACTAAGAAACAAAAACAAACTCGGATTTCTTTTCCTAAACGAAAATCTTGTGGGTGTCCTTATCAAAATTTACCAAAAATTGTTAATAATTTCAGAGGAAAATGTTTGATTTGAGGGACGTATGACTGTTATTTCTAGCACATCCCAAGACCTCCCACCTCGTTTCTCTCTCACTCTCACATCTATTGATGCTTTTCAATATTTTTCTCCCCCAGAAACCCATTTTATGGAATGATGATGCCAAAGTAACACACGCGTGGTCCATTGCTGGGATATAATAAGCTAAGAGAAGAAGAAGAAAATGGTAATTTAGATTTTTATTGGCAAACCAACCAAGCGAGGCCGTGTATGTGTTGTGTAAGAAAAGAAAACCATTTTCTAAGAGAAAAGGATGCTCTCAAAAGAAATCCTCTTTTACATAAACTCTTATTTAAATCACTGTGGATAAATCCCAGCAATAATAATCTTCTCAGGCTCTCCAATATTTGACAATTATATCAAGAGAAAGAATCGGGGCCAAGAAGTGGGGCTAAAAATAATAATCATACATTTAAAAAATATTCTTTTTATTTTTTATAAGATAAATGTGTTTCTGAGGGAAAATATTGAAAAACATCAATAAATTATTTGAGTTAGAAAAGAAAGAAGACAAGGAGGCTGGTGTGCTAGAAACAACAGCCAAATCTCCCTTAAATCACACACTTTTTCCTCGACCCCTTACAAAACATTTTGCCAAAAAATTTCTTTGTAATCGTAACCTACACCGTTTGAAAGTAATTGCTATAAAATTTCATTCAAAAATATCCATTTTCCTCAAATTTATGAGGGGGGGAAATGCCGGGTGGTGTGAATTTTGCGAAATTCCTTTCCGCAACCTTTTTCCAACAAATCCTTACAAATACTCAATCTACAGGATCTAAGTGATTATTTGTTGAAATTTTCATTAAAAAATATCCATTTTCCCAGCAAGTTATGAGGAAACAAAGTCGACGGGGGTATATATCTGTAGTTATGGCGAATTTGCTTCCTCACAACTTTCACAAAATTATATTTTAATGAAATTTTCTACAAATATTTTTCAGATGCTTTAGATTCCGATGAAATCGGAAATCATTGTGAAAACCGTTTGTCCCAGGGTGGGAAAAGCAGTTTTAGAAAATTCACAAGATTCGCCTTTGTTGTGAAAGGAAAAAGTTTTTCCAATAAATCCCCATATAATCGGAATCTACACCATCTGAAGCATATTTGGAGGAAATTCCATGAAGAATATCCATTCTTCTGCAAGTTATTAGGGAAGAAGCATATACATCATAAAGGAACATTTATACACATGTATATTGATATATACCTACATATACACACACGTCTTTGCTATGTATTTTAAACACATAAAACTCATAGATGTATACTTTTATAATATACTAGCAGTATAACCCGACCGTCTCCTGGTGTGACTTATTACACCATCTACGATAAGTCTTGCTAGGTGAAAATCAACTAAAAAAGAAAGCCTTACAACAAAAAAACGCTTATGATGCAAATATGTTCATAATTCAAAAGACAATGAAATTAATAGGGAAAGTTTGAAGGCTGTTTTGCGTAAAATTATTAAGCATACGTAAATTTCATCCGTGTAATTGGCTATAGAAATGCTTGTGCAAAACAACTTTTTGCACTGCTCTGATTATACATAGCAGGGTAATCCCTTTTAGCAGGAGCTAGGACGGCATGCTTTTGAGAGAGCGAGAGAGGAAGAGGTAGAGAGGGGGAGATAAAGGAATAGGGGTAGTTAAAAGTTTTCTTATGACTGCTTCTCTTCACTGCCTATTACTTCATTAGAAATCTAAGGATGCACATAAGCACATAAGAGAGAAAAATGAAACAAATATGGACGACTTGCTCCGAAACACCACCGAGTGGGGAACACTTCTCAAAAATAACCTGCAGTTGTTTCCTTCAAAATTCCTACATGCTTGAAATGTACATACATCAAGGTACATTTGTACAAAATTTCATGAAAAAATATTCATTTTCCTGGAAGTTAAGAGGAATTTAAGTAGAATTTCCGAATATTGTACCCCACCCCCTTCCAAAACACTTTCACCGAAAATTTTTGTATATTCGGAATCTACATAATAAATGATATATGCATAGAAAATTTCATAAATAAATATTCATTTTTATGAAAGTTATGACCTTCCAAAGTTGGGGGATACAACTCTGTAGTTATGCCATCAATGTTTTGTAAATATACCACGATGTGAATGACTGTGTTTACTTGCACGTGTATACGTTTGAGAGAGCGAGAGAGGAAGAGGAGGAGAAATGGATAGAGATTGAGAGCAATGTGTATGTTGTTGTCACAGGTCATGTATGTGTGGTTGTGTGTGTTTTTACGTATCAATGTTATGAAAAATAGGTAAAGAATACTGAGATGAAAGTTTAATCTATGACGTTGTATGTATCACTTTCTCTCTCTCTCTCCCTCTCCCTCTTTAACTCTCTCTATTTTTATGTTGAGCGCGTGTGTAAGAATTGCATTCCAGGTAGAAGGGATGAAATATAAAAGTTGCTAGAAACAACAGCCAAATCTCCCTTAAATCACACAAAGTAAACGGAATTTAAAAAATCTAATTACTGCACTGGAAAGTTCAGATCGAGAAAATTCCATTGATGTAAAATTTTTTACGAAAAAGTGGAAAATGTGGATTTCTATAAACTTTCAAAAAGGCTTCACACAAACACACAATTTCAGATTTATATATTAAGATTACACTTAAACCGCCCCAGGACAATATTTTTAGAGTTGCTTCTGAAAGTGTCCTTCACTTTTTTATGAAAAACGATACATATTTAAGAGTATTTGGCTGTTATTTCTAGCATTATGTTAGGCCATCTATAGAAGAATATTTGACATGGATGCTTTGTAAATTGTCCTTCGATTTTTATTTGTTATAAAACTAAAATGTGACGGTTTTGGTAGCTCTTTCTAGCATGAAATGAGATTTTATACAGGCCGACTTCATTTATAAAAAGGGTCTTAACTGTCCTTCAAATTTTATATGAAAAATAAAGTGAATTTGAAGTGACTTGATTTCTATTTCTAGCATGGAAAATGACCAGCTATGGGAAAGCTTTTAATAAATGCTTCTTAAAGTGTCCTTCTATTTTGTATGATGAACCCCAACAACAACAACAACAACAACCATGCGAGGAGGAAAGGCAATGTTTGTGCTTGTGTGCAGTTGAAAGGTCACTGCAACAACAACAACAACAACAACAATCTTATTATTAAACGTTAAAAACTGTCAGATGCAGACTGCACACACGCACACACAACGGTGGTGGTGGTGGTGGGTGCGACGGTGGTGGGGGTAGTCGGCGGCGGTGGTGGTGATGATGATGATGATGATGGTAGTGGCAATCGGCGGCGTCGGTGGTGGTGGGTGTAGTCGTCGTCATCGTCGTGGCAGTCGGCGATGGAGGTGGTGGTGGTGGAGGATTCGACGGCGCTGGTGGTGGTGGTGGCTGTTGGCGATCATAATGATGATGATGGTGGTGTCGCTTTGGAGGTGGTTGTGGTGGTGGTGGTGGTGGCGGTTGTCGTCTGCTGCTGCTGCTGATGTTTCCGTTGTTGCTTTCGGTCGTCTGCTTTTCAATGGAGAATGAATGATACGAAAGTCACTGGTTTGCCACCAGACATACATTATACATACATGCATGCGTATACATACATATATATACATATATATATATATACGTGTGTATATATATATATGTATATATATTGTATGTATATAAATTCAAATTACGATGAACGTAAACAAACAAACGAAGGTTGCTTTCAGAAGCTTTGAGATGTCTTAGAAAGTTAAAGAAGTGATTTTAAATTCTCAATCGCAGAATAATGCTAATAATAAAGCCTGAACAGGATAAACTCCCCCCATTTTGAAGGGAAACAGTGTCGGCGGTTATACACACACAAACATGCATATATACACACACACATATATACATATATACACACTCACACAAACATGTATATATAAACACATACATATATACACACACACATATATATATAAACACATATGCATATATAAACACACACACATATATATACACACTCACTTGTATATAAACACACATATATACATATATACACACACATGAGGAATGTGTAGAATGCAATGTATGCGATGCAGGTTCGATTCCCAGGTGAACCCATTTACAATAATAATAATAATAATGAAGATGAAGTTTAATATTTCTGGAAATATTTATTTGTCAAAATAGAAAAAAGCAAAAGATTGAAGTCCAAGAATAATTCCAAAAACCATCAAAGAATTTTCTGAAACATCCAAACCAAGAACTTCAAAGACTTCATTTTCATCCCAACTGAGGAGTAAATATTTTGGATTATCTTCAAATATCAGGATTTCTTCATCTTCAGATGTTTCCTCTTCAATATGTCCAGGTATTTTGTAAATATTGTTTCTTCTATCTCTTATATAAACACATTCACCATTTATGGTTAAATGAGGTCTTGGAATATAATATTCCTCACTAATATATCTTCCTTCTGTTCTTATCCTCCTCACCAAAGACTTTTCCCTGAACCATTCCACAAAACACAAATCTTTCCACCATCCAAACTCCTCCCTCCTCACAACAACAACATCACCAAAAGATGTGACTCCCACATCATCCACCCCTTCATCTCCCTCAAACCTTCCCTTTCTCCCCATCTCCCCCCAACACACTTCATCTTTACATTTCCCATCTTCCATATCAACCACATCCACATAATAAGAGTCAAAGATGTCGGGGTCTTTCCAATAATAGTAATCCTTGTTGTTCTCCCATATTCTTCTGTATTTCTCTTCTCTCTCTTCTTGAGTCATGTCTCTAATATAATGACCACCACACACGAGTTGATTGTCGTTGTATTTATAAATCCTGTTGTAGTATTTCTCAGTTCTGATGGTTTTTAAACAGCAGAGATCCCTGTTGAAGACCCTCATTTCTCTCCCAAAGGCGACAATGAAACATTCATCTGTCCACCGACAAATGTCCAGTGGTTCTTCTTGTTGTTCATGTTGAAGTATGTCCACTGTTGTTGTTGTTGTTCTGATTAATGTGAAACTTTCTCGAAACATCAACACACTCACATTCTCATCTAACTTAATTAGTTTACTGTTCTGGTCCCTAATGTCCCTATAATCATAACAAACAGGTTCCTCGAATGCAGGAATGGAAAAAGGGACCATTGCTGTTCTATATGGAAGTCTCCTCACTGATATTTCATCAATTCCTGAATTATTAATCTCCGCTATGTAATTACCACATCTCACCTTTAATCTACCTTTATTAATTATTTCACCTGATTCACCTCTTCTTCCTCCATCTCCATCTCCTCCTCTGTATTCCAATTTATTAATTAATTCATTACTGAATATTTCCTTGTTTGTCTGAGATGTAATGGAAGGGAAACAAAGACCAGAATCAAGATTTAATAACGACACAGATTCCAGAACCTTCACTTGGTCCCCATCAATCTTTATGCAATGACATTCAATCAATTCAATATGTTGACACCAGTAAATACCCCCCACTTTTCTCCATATTACACCATAAGGGATGAGACTTGTCTAAGCTTTAGAGGTCTTCAAATCTTTTCCATTCAGTTGAAATATTTCTTTTCTTTTGGGAACCGTGGCCATTATGTGCTTTCCTTGTGTAAAACACACACCACCAACTAAACTTGCCACATTTCTGTGACATAGCAGCTCCCCGTCTTCATCAAATATTTTAACATTTCCATTATTGGCTTTTTCACACACAACTGTCTTTCCTTCATCAGAAATATCAAAATCTTTTACTTGAACAGGAAATTCGTCTGTTTGTAAACGAGCAACCGGGAACCTTTCTCGATTCACCATAAACAACCCTTCAACATACAATTCATTCCTTCCCCTCCTGGGGCTTCCAACAAACCTTGGTCCTTTACAGTCTATACTGGAGAAGTGTACTCCATCTTTATAAATTCTTTCATTTAAAAATATTCTCTTGTATTCCCCATCCTGGGTCAAACACAAAATGTTTCTATATTCAAATGAACCTAAATGTTTCTCCCACCCACCATGAATGTACAAAAAACTGTCATCAATTGTCATCATGTCATAACCAAAATAACACCACATGTAGTGTCTGACTGAATGTAAATATTGACCATCACTGTTGAAGAAAATGATGAATCTCGTGTTGAAGACAATGATGACATCTTCAGCAGTAACTTTTATATCCTTGATGTCATTAGAATAATAATTTCCATCTTCGTCTCTCCATATTAATGGTTGAGGTATGTCTATTTGTTTTATTTCCTCCACACTCGAATGTATTTCATTAATATCTACAAAATACAAATGACTTCCATCTCTCCTTTTACTAAAAACCAGTTGATTGTTTGATAAAGAAGCCATACATCTATATTTATTTCTCGTTTGGTAAATTACCAACGACAATGGAAATTCCACTTTTAATGTCAACAGTTGGCATTTATCATCATCATAATGAGCCAAATTCGTAATGACCAGTGTGTTTGACTGCCATCGACACATTTTAATATTCTGATAAACATTCAATTTGATTGAATCCAAAAGTTGACCATCCAATGTGAATATGTTAATGTTTCTATTCTTCCTGTCCCATCCTGCAATCAGATTATTTTCAGTTATAACCAAAGACTTAATCTCCACTGGTTCTTTGTCTCCCAAATGTTGAGGGAGAGGAATATGTCTGCCTTTATCAGAAACTGTCAGATCCTGTAGATATAAAGATGATGACAACATTTCACTGACAGAAATGTTTCTGGAAAATACATCTACCAGGTCGATATGGTAATTAAGTTGATTATTTGTAACGAGATCATTCATCAACAAATTATGATCGTTTATAGCAAACATACGGCTGCTGTCTACAAGATACACAAACGTTTGGTCAATAGATCCACCGTAGAGATTGGGGGGACGTTTCACTTGGGACATTAAAACACTGGGGACCATCTGACGAATGCCATGACCACCACCACCTCTTCTAGTGTTGTACTGAAAAGCTTTTCTCTTAGTAATAATTAATAGCTTTTGTGTTTCATTTTCTATTGCTAATGCTTTTACTAGAAAAGGGATATTAATTGTCTTAATTGTTTCAACTTGATTATAATAATTGATGGCTAAAATATCTAAATGTGATGGTTTATCACAATAACAAACAATTTCACCTTCACCCATCTTACACACCCGTACATAAGGCTGCCTTAATGATACACTTCTCACTGTCTTTGATAGGTTTCCGATGACCCTTAATTGTTTCTGTAGGGGTAATGTGACACCTATATGATGAGAATCCCATCGACATATATCTGTAGCTGTAGACGGCAGAGATAATCTCGACACAATGTCTCCTTCATTAGAAATGTATAACAAGCAATCATGGTTGATGTCGGACACCACCAATTGTCCATTCTCAAGATTACATATTTCGCCAATGACAAGTTTTTTGTCATTCTTCTTTTCTTTGAGTCGTAGATTTAGATTTCTGATATAAGGATTTTTCAGGTGTAAACAACAGCCAGACGACCGGTCCTGATACTTGTAAAGAAGGACCCTGTTGAGTTGAGTGTCCGGTAGATAAACAGTCCCTTGGAAAACAGCAATGTGAGGGTGAACAGGGAAAGGCAGTTGCCACTGCCATTTCATTTCTCCATATATATCATAACATATCAGAATAGAGTGTCTCTTGAAGAGGACATAAAAATAAACATTATCAGAGTAGATGTGATGAGGGTAGCCATAGAATGGAAGGTATTTTTGAAAAAGTTCTTCACCACATGTCGAATAAAATACCATTTTATTTTCCCTTCCATCTACGACTACAAAATTAATTGGAGTTGCAGCAATGGTGACATTAGAATGTCCCAGAGAAATTCTTTCTGTAATGTCAACTTTATCTTCGTTGATCAAAAGGATATGTTTTTAGTGGTGGTCACAGCTAAACACTTATTTGATACAATATGACATATTTTCATGTAATCAGTTTGGACCTTTATTAAAGGGCCTTTTCTTAGTTCAGGACAGGTGATACACTGAAATCCTTTCATTTCACGATAAAATACCAGGAATCTGTTTGCGTTTATTCTACAAGAGAAAGAAGGAAGCTCAAGGAAAATAAATTATTTTGGTTAATTATTTCCTCATTATCAGTGAATAATTTAGCTTTTTTGTTTCTGTAAATTATTAATATAGAAGATGTAGACATAGGTAGAATATTTGTAATGTTGTAGAAATCCTCAATATCAATATAGTCTTTCAAGCTGGGGGTATGTAACTGGTGGTTGTATGACAGTTTGGGCCAAAAGTCTTTATTTATTTGAATGGCATGTGGTTTGCCAAAATAATCTGTTACCAAAATGGTATCTTTACCAACAGAAATAGAGTGGCATTTCCTGCCAATGTCCCTCTTTGTCACACCACCTTTAGCCGAAATCCTGTAAATAATTTGTCCCTGGAGGACATAGAAATAGCTTTGGTACAGAGAGATTTTACTTGGGAGGTTCAGAGAATGGGTCTCTACCTCCCATAACAGTTGGCCGTCCATATTGTAACAGATTACTCTGTTAATACTGGAAAATGTAATTAAAAGTATATTGTGGATCCCTACAGCAATATCTGTAGGTGCTTCTTTGGTAATGAATTGGTGTTTAATTCTATTCTCCCCCCAATCTATTTGGTAAACTGTCTTACCAAACATTTCTACACCTATAAGTGTAGAATGTTCCAAGTAAGCAACCAAATATAACCCCAACTGTATCCTTTTAATCTTGAAAGTTGTGGGGCTGATAATGAGAATCATTTCTTGGAAGGGGAGGGTTGCTAGAACCATGTCTTGACCAATTCTGGTGAAACTGGTAACAGAAGATGGACAATGGACATCATTTCTGTCACCGTCTCTTGTCACACAACATATTGTCATACAATGGTGGGAATAGGTAATCACTCCCCCCTGTATTACAATAATATTGGATATTGTGAGTTTGTCACATTCTTCTCCAGATTCCTCAATCTTTGCTTCTCTGGTCACAACTGGGCAAAGAGGACGATATTTTATTGCTATTTTTGGTTGAATGGTTTTGTGGTTGTATGGGTTACAGGTGACATAAATGTCAAAGAGTCTTTGTTGAAACCAATCAAGGTTTTGGTGAACAAAATCATTATTTTGTTTTGTAACTTTCAGAAATCTTTGCATTTTACGTTTGATATTACGTAAAATACAAGATCCATCTAAACCCATGGAGTCCATGTGATTACATTCATCTTTTATATTATCTATAAACGTATTGATGTGGTCTGATTTGATTATTGTTCGGTAACATGTCACAATATGAAAAAAATTTGGTAACATGGACATTTCCCATTCTTCAGATTTCTTTGTGTCTTTTGTTTCCTGTTCTTCTGGTTTTTTTTGTGTTTTGTGTATGTAATATTTGGGAAAAAATTGGTGTAGTTTCCCTATAAATCGATGTTATATCACAGTCTGTGGCAGGAATGAGAGCCAACATTTTGTTTTCTTCGTTAATCTTCTCCATTTTATGAATATGAAATTATTATCTTGTTCTGTTAAATATATTCTTTTCTCTTGATTTTGTCTTCTTCCTTTCGAATACAATTTATCTCTTCAAAATTCACAAATTTTTTACAACAAAGCTGAAATAGAATGAAAACTTCATTAGTTTTGTGAAAAGCTTTTGATAAAATAATATTTACTTGATTCGTTCAAACAATTTCAAGGAAAACACACATTTCATTAAATATATTTTAAAAAATTGATTATTTGACAGTGAAGTTAAACATTTAAACTATTTTCAATGGAATAATCATTTTAGAAATAGAACTTGAAGATATAAATACACCATTATCTTTATTGACTGAATATAAGTGATGGTGAAAAGTTTTGTAGTAAGAAGGAATATAAATATTTTGTTGAGGTTATTTCTACAGATATTATCGATAGAAATTATAGCCAGGACTGATTTCCTGCTACAACATTTCATATCGAAACGTCACACGGAAACAAACAATGAGATCAAAGACAAAAACATTTGTTGTTTGTTCTTGTTGTTTGTCTCATCGCTTGTTTACATCTGACATCTCGATACGAAACGGTTTAGCTAAAAATCAGAGCCAACTATAATTTCTATGGAATATCAATAGAATAATATGAAAAGCACAGCTAACACAGTAGAATGTGGTGTTGACTTGCTGGAGATGAAACTAGTTCTTAACCTGACAAATGCTGTAAATCTCTCAACATTCCAATATAATCCACACAATTATCATACACAACATTGATTAACTTGGAAAGCTTATCAAAAGATGGGCTTTCATATAATCACACTGATACACAGCATGTTGAGAGGATCGTTATTATTTGTTCCTGATTGAGATAATAAAGATTGGTTAATGAATAAGCTTAATTAATGAAAGGTAGGTTCATCTAAATTATCTCTAATATAAGGGACAATGTTTGGATAGCAATGAGAAAGATGTGTTTGTATGAAAAAGGGGTTTGGCAGAGGAAGTGTGTTTTGTCTTGTGTTAGGTGAGGAGATATAACTTGGTGTAGTTTATTATGAAGTATTGGGGGTTTAATGAGGTGGATTAGGAAATATTGGTGGGGTGTTTAATGACATTCTGGTGACTCATCATCATCAGAATGATCCTCCACCCCCTCCTTGGTCTATAAAATAATGACTGTTACTCTATTGACCCCAGGAGGAATGGAGAGTAAAAGTGACCTTCTTCAGGATGTCAGCTCTTTGAATATACATGGACTAAACAAGAACATATTTTTGGAAAAAGCTGGATAAGGCTATGTTGTTGTTATTGGTGTTGTTGTTGACAACAAAGTTTATAAAGAAAAAAAACAGATAATTGCAAATATTTCAACTGTAAAATTAAATTGGAATTAATGTTTATATTTCACTTGTGCCATTCTACTTGGTTTATTTTGGGGGAAGAAAAACCTACAAAAACTCTCATAATAATTATATTAGACTTTAATCTAATTGTATATATATTTATATACACAAGGATGCACACACGTATATTTATACATCAATACGTCCGTATGTATGTATGATCATCATCATTTTACCCCCACTTTCCATACTGGAATGGGTTGGATGTTTCAAAGAATATTTTGCCTGAAGTTACATTTTCTGGTTTTCTTTCTACAGCTGGATGCTCTTCCTGACACCAACCCTGCACAAAGTGCACTGGTTGCATCTTATGGCGCCATCACTAGAGACGATTGCCATTTCCTTGACGAAATTAAAGATTCCTTCAACCTCTGGGCTTCACACATACCTTGGGATGGGTGAGAGATCTAGGATAACAGATATATGGAAAGGAGTGTTTGAGTGTTGGGGAAAGACTCAGGTAGGTCCAGTAACATCCCTAGTTTCATTGGAAGAATGGTTAAGAGAAGAGATTTACAATAAGATAGTAGAGTAAAAAGAAGAGAGAGTGATTGAGATGAAAGATAGGAGTAGGGATGATAGGGGCATGGCAGTAGGGACACAGTTGACAGTGACATGGGTGATCTGAAGGATGTGTGATATTGGAAGTGATTGATAGGGATATGATAAATGTGAGAGGGTAGTACAAGGGCTGAAGGTGTAGACTATATATATGTGTGTGCAAATGAGGAAAAATAAAACTTCAAATGTGAGTATATGTGTAATGTATTTTTTATTAATATTTAGCAGAAATAACAAGAGTGACTCAAGATCTGAGTGTTTCATGTGTTGACACTCATCAAACTAGTTCTTTGGAGGTCTGAGAATATACCTCGAAAGAACCAGTTGTATAAATGCCAATAAATGAAACTTTTGGATCTTGGGTCACTTTGTTACTTCTGCTAAATATTAATATATATATATATATATATATATATATATATATATATATATATATATATATACACACATACACACACAGATATGTGTGTTAGTTATATGAATGTACCTTCACATAATCATGTATAAATGTTTGTGTATGTATATATGTATGTTTATAGATATGAATTAATGAATGACAAAAGAACAAGAGTTACGTAATCACTTCCATTAGCTTCCATCTGTTTCTGCTACAGGAAGCAGTAATCTCGAGCTGATTGTGTTTGTGTAGGTGCCTGTGCATTTGTTTATTTATGTTTGCAATCTATTTTAACTTGCTCCAAGCAGTCACATCTGTCAACCAATCACCCCCACCTTGGAAGACATGGGAAATAAGAACTTTTGTTCTTGCAAAAATGGTTTTGGGTTAGCAATAGGAAGGCTGTCTGTCTGTAAAACAATGTTACAATAATATATTAATCTAACCCATGCTAGCATACAAAATCAGATGTACAATCAAACATAAGTAAACCCATGTTTATACATTCATACACACACACACACACATGTGTGTATGTGCATTTGGTGTTAGGAAGATCATCCAGCTGTAGAAATCTTGCCAAATCTTTCATTGGAGCTCACCAATGTCCTCTGGTTCACTGCTTCCTCTTCAACTGTCCTACCCATGCCAGTTAGGGAAAATGGATGTCAAAACCTTTATAATACATCAGATGATGTATTTTCTTTTCTCTATTTTCCCTCTCATAATTTTGTTTTGTTCCTTGCCAGGTTCTTGTGAGTCCCACTCAGTCAAGTCTATGACTACACTCGATTAGTTTCACCAATCCTCACCTGGTTTCAAGCAAGAGAATATTTCACCAAGTTCTTCAAACATGAACAGCACAATGGTTGGATATGTTTTCTGGTGGAACACTGCAAACAAACGACACTGTTTGTGTGATGTGACATTTGTTTATAATTAGCATCTGATGTCAAGACAAGGGAACATGAGCAGACATATGCATACACATACAAGTACAAATGTAGATATGCACACATGAATATACACACACACACACATATATATATATATATATATACCATAGGATTTATCAGTTCCATGTACGAAACGCACTCACAAGGCTTGGGTCAACCTGGAAGATTAAAAGAAATTACTTCTTTAAGGTGCTGCAAAGTGGGACTGAACCCGAGACCACATGGTTGTGAAGTGAATTCCTTGACCTTACAGCCATGCCCCCATCTTTTTTTGGTGATATTTTGAAGATAATAATAATAATAATCCTTTCTACTATAGGCACAATGCCTAAAATTTTGAGTGTGGGGGCTAGTCGATTACATCAGCCCCAGCCCCTAACTTTTATCAATCCCAAAAGGATGAGAGGCAAAGTTGACCTCGGCAGAATTTGAACTCAAAACTTGGAAGAAATGATGCAAAGCATTTTGTCTGGCATTTTGTGATGATTCTGTTTGTTCATCACAATAATAATAATAATAATAATAATAATAATAATAATAATGATAATAATAATAATAATGATTTGTTTTTATTTTTCTATTACAATAAAAATGATTTCAAATTTTGGTACAAAGCCAGCAAGTTCAAGAAAAGGGTCAGTCTATTACACCGACCCCAGTACTTAGCTAGTACTTGATTTATCGACCCCAAAAAGATGAAAAGCAAAGTCGACTACAGTGGAATTTGAACTCAGAACATAGCGACAGATGAGTCTTAATAATAATAATAATAATAATAATAATAATAATAATAATAATAATAAGGGTTTCAAATTTTAGCAGAAGGCCAACAAGTTCGGGGGAACTCAAAAGATACTTAATCTATTGGTCTCTTTTACCAAACTGCTAAGTTACAGGATGTAAACACACCAATATCGGTTGTCAAGCAATGTTGGTGGGACAAAAATAGAGGCACAATTACGTACCTATTTGATTTCTTAGCTTATATTTCTGTAAAATTGATTTACAAATTTTGAATTTTCCATGAAACATAAAATCTAAAACTTTTTGTCATTAAATAGAATTTACATTTTCTTTCTTTAGAATTCATCAAATATTTTTGAGCTTGTTCAAGAAAATATGAACTTTCTCTTCTTGTAAAAGTATTTGAAATCCTGGACACATTTTTATAGTTTATAAAATGGTAGGAGGAAATAAGCACAAATGTGAAGAGTGTGTGTATATATGTATGTATGCAAGTGTGTATCTCTCTCTCTCTCACTTTATATATGTATGCGTGTGTGTGTGTGTTTTTTCCATCATTTTATCATGCTATAAATGTGTTGGTATTTACTGTTTAATTAAAATATCAACTTCACTTCCTAACCTAGCTGATCCACAAATAGTTAAAATATGTACCAGACTTAAAAAAGAAATACTGGTGCTCATATGATCAGTTAAATGCATAAAGGCAATGCTCCAGCATGACCATGGTTCAATAAATAAAGGAGTAAAACACATCAGCCACACATTACATACATAACTTGAAATCTCTACACCACCATGACCATCACACCATCTAGTCTGCTAATCTATCTCTATAAATGTCACACCCTCTCTTCAATTATTATTCATGTCTTTCTCATCCACAAATCTACTTTAAAAAAAAACATTATTCTATTTCTCAACCAAGCTAATAATTCCACAGAAATCTCTAAAAACTTTTCTAAATTTACCAAAATATAACAGATTATTCCTTCAAATACAATATTTAAATGTAATTTATAAAAATATATTAAAAATATAATCTTTTTAAATCTAATAGGATGTTAAACTTTTATAATGTCAGAATACAATTTATAAAGTTGGTGGAAGACAACTGGAGGTTTCTATGGGATAACCTGCTGAGAGCCACTGACCAGACCTGTGGCTGGTGTAAAGTCACCTCTCGACCCAAAGTAACGTGGTGGTGGAACAATGTGGTTGACAGGGCTATTAGACAAAAGAAACAGGTTTGGAAGGACTGGAAGAACGGAGGTAGCAGGGAATTGTATCAGACTGCTAGAAGGGAAGCTAGGAGACAGGTTTATTTAGCCAGAGGGGAAGCAGATAAGAAAAATATTTGCCAATGTTTTGTGCCGTGAGGACAAAAGACTTGAAGTATTTTGTGTTGCAAGACAGTGTGTGAGAGAGAATAGTGATGTCGTAGGAGAGAAATGTGTTCGCATGGATGATGGTTCACTTGCACTAAATGAGGCTGCAAAGAAAGAGGTTTGGGGACGCCAACTACGAAAGATTGCTCAATAAAGAGAATGAATGGGAGAAAGAGAGTCTGCCGAATGTCACCCGTATTGTTAACCAGGTGATACACGAAGGAGTCATACCCAATGACTGGTGTAGGAGCACCATAGCCAACTGCTACAAAGGTAAAGGTGACGCTTTAGATACAAATAATTACAGAGGTATCAAGCTGTTAGATGAGGTTATGAAAGTCACGGAGAGGGTCATAGCCCAACTAATTAGAGAGAGAGAGAGTCAGTTTAGATGAGATGCAATTTGAGTTTGTGCCAGGGAAAAGCACTACTGATGCTATATTTCTGGTAAGATAGCTGCAGGAGAAATACCTAGCCAAGGATAAACCTCTGTACCTGGCTTTCGTTGACATGGAGAAAGCCTTTGACAGGGTCCCCCGATCCCTTATATAGTGGTCAATGAGGAAACTAGGGATAGAAGAATTGTTAGTGAGAGCTGTGCAAGAGATGTACAGAGATGCTGTCAGTAAGGTAAGGGTCGGCAATGAGTACAGTGAAGAATTCCGGGTAGAGGTAGGGGTCCACCAAGGTTCAGTCCTCAGCCCCCTCCTATTTATCATAGTCCTCCAGGCGATAACAGAGGAATTCAAGACAGGATGCCCTTGGGATCTCCTTTATGCTGATGACCTTGCACTAATTACTGAGTCACTTTCAGAACTTGAGGAGAAGTTTCAGGTTTGGAAGCAGGAACTAGAATCAAAAGGCCTTAGAGTCAACCTAGCTAAAACCAAAGTCCTAATAGGTAGGAAGGTAGATAAAACACAAACCCCTTCAGGTAGATGGCCCTGCTCGATCTGTAGAAAAGGTGTAGGTAGAAACTCTATAAGATGTACCCAGTGTAAGCTATGGACACATAAGAGGTGCAGCAATATCATAGGCAGGTTAACTAGGAAGTTAGTTTTTGTATGTGGCAGATGTTCAGGTGTAATAAACACTGAAAATGTGCAGAAAACAACTTCTGTCTCATTCCAGGGAGAAAAACTAGACGTAGTTGATAGCTTCCGCTATCTGGGTGACCAAATTAGTAGTGGGGGAGGGTGCGCTGAAAGTGTAGCTGCAAGAATAAGAATAGCCTGGGCAAAGTTCAGAGAGCTCTTACCTCTGCTGGTGACAAAGGGCCTCTCACTCAGAGTAAAAGGCAGATTGTATGACATATGTGTACGAACAGCCATGCTACATGGCAGTGAAACATGGGCCGTGACTGCTGAGGACATGCGTAAGCTCGCAAGGAATGAAGCCAGTATGCTCTGATGGATGAGTAATGTCAGTGTGCATACCCGACAGAGTGTAAGTATCTTGAGAGAAAAGTTAAACGTAAGAAGCATCAATTGTGGTGTGCAAGAGAGACGATTGTGCTGGTATGGACATGTGGCAAGAATGGATGAGGATAGCTGCGTGAAAAAGTGCCACACCCTAGCGGTTGAGTGAACCCGTGGAAGAGGCAGGCCCAGGAAGACCTGGGATGAGGTGGTGAAGCACGACCTCCGAACATTAGGCCTCACCGAGGCAATGACTTGTGACCGAGACCTTTGGAAATATGATGTGCTTGAGAAGACCCGGCTACCCAAGTGAGACCAAAATCCAAGGCCTCTGCCAGGGATGTAGCCAGCCCACTTACGCGTAATATTCCTTCATTGGACATTAAACTCCACTTGCGAAGACCTGTTGAGGCAGGTGAAATCAAAATCAAACTAAATTTGTAGACTGGCACTCATGCCAACGTCTCTTCATTGAACACTAAGCTCCACTTGCGAAGACCTGTTGGGGCAAGCGAAAGCGAAATCGTGATGGCACCTGTACCAGTGGAGCACTAAGAGCACCGTCCGAGCGAGATCGTTGCCAGAACACCAGCTGTCTGGCTTCCGTACCAGTGGCACGTAAATAGCCCCATTTGAGCGTGATCATTACCAACGTTGCCTTCCTGGCACTTGTGCCAGTGGCACATGAAAAGACATTCGAGCAAGATCGTTGCCAGTACCACTGGACTTGCCCCTGTGCAAGTGGCAGGTAAAGTACTGCGTTGCCAGTACCGCCTAACTGGCCTTTGTGCTGGTGGCATGTAAAAGCACCCACTACACTCTTGGAGTGGTTGGTGTTCGGAAGGGTATCCAGCTGTAGAAATTCTGCCAAATCAGATTGCAGCCTGGTGTAGCCACCTGGTCCACCAGTCCTCAGTCAAATCGTCCAACCCATGCTAGCATGGAAAACGGACGTTTAGCGTCGTGGTGGAGAATCCTGTTATTGTCTCTCAATGGACCTACGGGTGGAACAGCGATCTTATGCTTGTTATGCATCAACAATAAAGTCAATATAGCTGGCAAGATGAGCTCCTGGATCCTCAGAACTTTCCAGTTTCAAGAGCAAGATGCAATTGTTCCCCTACTTTCCTCTTTTGAGCTGCCACACCTAAAATGATGCTGTCCACTGTGGTCCCCCTGCCCCACACCAAACAAAAACATTAAGAGAATTGAGTCACTCCAGTGAGCAATCATTAAAGAAATATAAAGTATGACTCATCTTGATTATTGGGACCACATTAAAGCATTGAAACTTTCTTCTCTCCAAAGCTATCTTGCACAATGTGGTGAATATATGACCAGCATTGCTGAAACAACATTAACATTTGATACAGAATACATCCAGGGCTGGGGGTCCTTGTGCCATATGGGCCCTACACAATTGAGGATCACAACATATAAATCCACAGCAATATAATTCTTTTCCTCAACAGGACCCTGTTCCATATAATGTTATCCAAAATCAAATCAAAGAAAAAAATACTATCCCATTACCTTTAAATGAAACCTGGACAAATTTCCTCAGGGGATACCAGAAAAGCTACCAATACCTGGGTACATCTCAGTCAATAACTCCCTGCTTGAATTGGTCCTGATACCACAAAATATGACATGAAAACGATTTAACACATCCTATCAGGGGATGCTATTAAGTCAGACATAGTCGGGGCCAGTGTTTGGCCAAAATGTATTACAGTATTAAATTGATACATACATATATAGACATACGTACATACATATGTGTGTATTTATGTATCATAAAACCCTACTTGCGAAGACCTGTTGAGGCAAGTGAATTTGGAATTTGGAATTTGAAATTTGAAATCTGAAATCGAACTGAATCCAATGACTGGCACCCATGCCAACCTCTCCTTCATTGGATACTAAACTCTGCTTGCGAAGACCTGTTGAGGCAAGTGAAATCGTAATTGAACCATACTCGATGACTGGCACCTGCACCAGTGGAGCACTAACAGCACTGTCCGAACGTGTTCATTGCCAGAGCAGCTGTCTGGCTTCCATGCTAGTGGCCCGTAAATAGCACCGTTTGAGCATAATCATTACCAGCGTTGCCTTCTAGCACTTGTGCTGGTGGCACATTAGAAAATCATTCAAGTGAGGTCATTGCCAGTGCCGCTGGACTGGCTCCCGTGCAGGTGGCACGTAAAAAACACCTTTTTGAGCGTGGCCGTTGCCAGAACCGTGTGACTGGGTCTCGTGCTGGTGGCACGTAAAAGCACCCACTACACTCTCGGAGTGGTTGGTGTTAGGAAGGGCATCCAGCTGTAGAAACTCTGCCAGATCAGATTGGAGCCTGGTGCAGCCTTCTGGCTTGCCAGTCCTCAGTCAAATCATCTAACCCATGCTAGCATGGAAAGCAGACATTAAATGACGATGATGATGATGATGATGATAAATCATATAACATGGCTTGTTTCCAGTGTATGTGTGTGTCTGTGTGTATACTATATTTATCAGTTTACATATTAAACAATGCCCATAATGGAGCAATGCTCTGAAGACATTTAGTCAAACAAATCAACTCCTGTATTTACTATATTTTAAGACTAGAACTTATTCTGTCAATTACTTTTGCCAAGTCGCCAAGTTTCAGGAACATAAACACACCAACACCAGTTGTGAAGCAGTGGGAGTGGAGAGATAAACACACACATGTAGATGATGGAATTCTTTCAGTTTCCATTTACCAAATCCTCTCACAAGGCTTTTCTCAGCCCGAGGCTGTAGTAGAAGACACTCGCTCAAGGTGTCATGCAGTGGGACTGAACCCGGAACCATGTGACTTTACAAAGTAATACTATACACACACACATACACAGTTATCATAGCTGTTGCTCTTGTATACACACACACACACATACACACACTGTACACCCATTAGCGCCCCCACCCTTACCTACCCCCAACTCCCCCTTTATATATTTTCTGTGATATTGTACCCTTATCAGATCTTATCCTGTTTGCAGACCCTCCTCCCTGCCATCTGCCACCATTTATTGTGCATTTCTCTTGAACTTTGAGACTTGCCAAAGAAATAGAGATTTCAATATCACAGTAAACTATTAATCCTTTCCGGTATCTCTTTGACCTCAACTGCCAACACCACTTCATTGCACACACACACACACACCCTTGCCGACACATCCATCTAGCTATATGTCTCTCTCTTTCTTTCTGTCTGTCTGTCTGCCTGTCTCTCTCTCTCTCTATAATATATATGTGTGTGTGTGTATATATATATATATATATATATATATATATATATATATATATATATATATATACATATATATATATATATATATATATATATATCGATTTAAATGAGAGTTCAAAACCGATCTATTGAAAATACTTTATTATACTAATAATGAAAATGACCTATGGACATTTTGATGCAATATCCAGATTGATTCATGCATATTATAAAATATGGGATACTGCATCTCCTCAGGGTCTTATTAGTAGGAGACAAACAACAAAAATAGATAACATTCATATACAACATTCATAGTTGATCTATGAAAACATGCAAAAAAACAAGTTGAAAAGACATGAGATGTTATACAACCATACATCATAATGGTGTTGAAATCATGAACATATCAACCAAATGATTCAAATTAATGATGCTAGACTATGAAGTTCGGTAATTAACCAATCCGGAACGCTGTACGTTTCGAAAAGGATCGTTGGAGTTATAAACATAAATACAAAATTCAGACCGAAGAAAAAAACAGTTAGATATTAAAAAATAGATTTTTAATACAAGATCCTGGTCAAATAGAAGTATATCTAATAAAGAATGCTTATATATATATACTCAACAAATAACTTAAGTATATGTATGTGTGTATGTATATGTATATATATATGTATATATATGTATATGTATATATATGTATATGTATATATATGTATATGTATATATGCATATATATGTATGTACATATATGTATATATACATGTATGTATATATATGTATATGTATATATATATATATATATATATATATATATATATATATATATATATATGTATATATGTATGTACATATATGTATGTATATACATATATATATATATATATATATATATATATATATATATATATATATATATATATATATATATATATATATATATAAACACACCAACACCAGTTGTGAAGCAGTAGGAGTGGAGAGATAAACACACACATGTAGATGATGGGATTCTTTCAGTGTCCATTTACTACATCCTCTCCCAAGACCTTTCTCAGCCCGAGGCTGTAGTAGAAGACACTCGCCCAAGGTGCCATGCAGTGGGACTGAACCCAGAACCATGTGACTTTACAAAGTAATACTATACACACACACATACACAGTTATCATAGCTGTTGCTCTTGTATACACACACACACACATACACACACTGTACACCCATTAGCGCCCCCACCCTTACCTACCCCCAACTCCCCCTTTATATATTTTCTGTGATATTGTACCCTTATCAGATCTTATCCTGTTTGCAGACCCTCCTCCCTGCCATCTGCCACCATTTATTGTGCATTTCTCTTGAACTTTGAGACTTGCCAAAGAAATAGAGATTTCAATATCACAGTAAACTATTAATCCTTTCCGGTATCTCTTTGACCTCAACTGCCAACACCACTTCATTGACACACACACACACATCCTGCCTACACATCCATCTAGCTATATGTCTCTTTCTCTCTCTTTCTTTTTGTCTCTCTTTCACTTTCCTTTTCTCTGTCTCTCTCTTTCTATATATATATATATATATATATATATATATATATATACATATGTATGTATATATATATATATATATATATATATATATATATATACATATATACATAAGTATATATATATATATATCTATATATATTTATTTATGTATATATTAATATTATCTCGGTTGAAAAAACTTTGACAATGTGAATATGTTAATAGTTACCATGAGTAGCAAAAATCACACAAAAACTAGGATATCACACCCATTTTATAAGTAGAAATACCAAGTTAAAGTGTTTTATTTTGAGTAGATATGAATAATAATAATAAATGCAACAAAAGGCATATAAACAATAAGTTCCTTTCATTCCTACATATGTTTCAAAATATATGTGCACTCTACATTATGCCTTCCCCTAATTTAATCTTTTAATTTAAACCTTTAGTACAGCGTTCACAGCCTCTCTCCCTTAATAACACTATGTAAACCAGCGTTCTTGTTTCTAACAGTCACTTACTTAGCTATATAATGTTACTAGCAGAGATACCTGGCGTTGCCCGTGTTACATGCAATTGAAAATTGAGACTTTTGTGTTATATTTTCTATAAGGAACTGGAATACATGTGATTCGAATTTCATCAAAATTGCACATGAGGGTTCTTTCCCTCTTTACACACCCTAAAAAAATTCTAATCATGAGACATGTATCCCATACTATTGATCTTTATGCGCATATTCCAAAATTTCAGTCTTCTGGAACCTGTGAAAAAGATTTTGCTCCTGCAAAATGGAGCTCATGGAGCTCTAAAATGTGGGAATGAAGGCCCCTATTGGGGGTGGGTGTGTTAATGTCAACCAGAGAAGTTGAATTGTTGGGAATGATTTTACTTGGGTCTTATAGTATGCCTGTATATATGTGAGAGTATAGTCTCACTTTAATAGTTTCAGTATGAAATTGAAAATATTAAAGTGAAAATATTTGAAATTACAGTAGCGACATGTTATTGTTTCACTTTTGATAGGTAATACTGAAATAGTGGAATAGTTTCAGTATTAAAGTGAAAGTATCTGACATTACAGTAGAGTGATGTTATTGTTTCACTTTTGACACATAATACTGAAATAGTGGAGGAGATATGATATTGCTGTGGGCTCGAAGTATGCAGGAAGTTAAAAATTTTTTGGCCTAAGATACTACATGGACCCTAAAAGGATTTTGCTCCTGTAATATAGACCTGATGGAGCTGAAAAATGTGGGAGTTAAGGCCCCTATTGGGGATGGGTGTATTAATGTCAACCAGAGAAGTTTAATTGTTGGGAATCTTTTTAACTTGTGTGTAATATGTATTGTTTGAATTGCTTTGAAATAGGAAATATATGTATGTTCACTGGGTTTGTAAAAGAGAGCAAAGCTACAGGAAACCAAAAATAATGATCACAATAATCAGTCAGCTACCCTAGCCTAGTCGTTACTACTCCCCAATGTAGAATTCCTCACCATACAGGTGACAGGTACAGCTTTAAGATGCATTACGGATCTATAGCAATTGGAAGGGCATGACCCAATTGAAACAACAATGTGTGACGTTTGGAGTAAAGAGAAATGAAAGTGTCGCCTCTGGAGTTTGCAAATGTCCACTATACTGATAGGTAACTGCAGAAAAAATTTATAATCAATAAATGTCTTAGAACAACCAGTCACTCATCTGGGAAGGCCTTGAAATCAATGTTACCAACTGGGGACTATGTGTGTCACAGTGATAATAAAAAGACTGAAAGGTCTGCAACGAAATAATTTTACTCAACACTTTGCAAGTGAATCAGTGGAGGCAAAGATGCGTCTCATTTACTTGACAATTTATGCACCACATTGCAGAAATCACAATGTAAGTATATCTGAAAGGGTAGTCTTACACTGTTGTACCGTTGAATTACAAATAATGGTCATCTGTTATGTTCGGGTGACCCTATCGCTACCAATGGTACAACTGTATTCGTCTTTGTTTAGGAAAAATGACTAAATTGTGGGTGTTAAGTCCCCATGAAGGGGTCTTTGTAACTTCTAAGAAGAAAAAATTTTAGAAATATTTCTTTGTGTGTGTAATATATATGGTTAAAATTTCATCAACATCAAAAATATATGAATTTTCATGGGGGTTATGGCCATTATGCATAGAATATAATTTCCAAATTTCTTAAAGATCCATTCAATACTTTTGATGTAGTTTTGGATAACAAAATAAATGACTAATGTGTGTGTTTGTGTGCATATATATGTGTGTGTGTATGGGTGTATATATGTATAGATATCTGTATGCATTTATATATGTGTATATATTAGATGTACATCTATATATATACATCTACACATATGTATACATATACATGTATGCATATAGATCTATATCTATATATATATCTGTACATATACATCTATATGTATACATATACATCTCTCTCTTTCTCTCTCTCTCTCTCTCTCTCTATATATATATATATATACATACATACATACACACCATTAAAGTGAAAGTATCTGTCATTACAGTATCGAAATGTGATTGTTTCAGTTAGTGGAATAGTTTCATTTTTAAAGTGAAAGTATTTGACATGAGCGTTTTTGTTTCACTTTTGACACGTAATACTTAAATAGTAGAGGAGATATGATGTTGCTGTGGGCTCGAACTATGCAAGAAGTTAAAAATATTTTTTGACTAAAACACAACCGGAACCCTACTATATATTGTGACACACACATACTATAACACCTCATAGTATATAACACATAGTGAGATGTTGAATGAAATACAGAAGATGTTTGTGAAATTATTACCAAAATATGTTTCTAAGTGAGTGTGTCAATGGTTTCTCTATGACTGAATGTGAGAGTTTGTGACTGAGTTATGTTACACCTAGAAATAAAAGACCGTCCACTTGGTATCAGAACACACTCTAGTCCCTCATCACTGTTTGCCACCAGCCAATGTTTATATCTTGTCTATATTCCTATATATAATATATTAGACCTGAAGACATAAGGTAGACCACTAGACATTAGACCAGTCTTCCTTATCAGTAGACCACTAGCAGCTAAATGCCCCTCCAATCTACTGAAAAGGACACTGGTCAATTGCTTGGTACAAGACCAGCAGTTTTGAGGGGAGGGGACAAGTCAATTACAATGACCCCAACACTTGACTTTATTTTACCAACCACACCAAAGGGATGAAATGCAAAGTTGACCTCAACAGAATTTGAACTCACAGCACACAAAATAGTTTAACAATTTCTTACACAGTTTCCAATAATATCTAATTATAAAAATATAACCAGATTTTTTAAACATTGAATGGCTCTGAAGATTCACCCAAGAAAAATAGGAATTAAAAGAGTCCACAGGTACAAAATGGTTGAGGACCACTTGTTTAGTGCAATAAGTGCCACTAATCCCTTAATTATTAGGATGGAGGGTAGTATAGAGTTACCTTCATCTGGATGTGCAGCTAAAGAGCTGAAAGACTTCATCTGTCCTGGGTCCGTTGGGGATGTCCCTGACAGCCCTTCTTCCAGAAGCAATTCTGTGACAAGCTAATTGACCCATGGCTGGGACCCTGACAGGTGCTTCTATTCAGGGTCATAGAAGAACTGGGAACAAGAGTGGCTAAGATGTGGTTCCACCCTCCTCGAAACCCAGGTAGTCTCAAACCAAAGCCCCATTATTAGATGCAGTTTAAAGCCATGCTCAGAGAAAACACTGCTGTATGTGTATATAAGCAACGGAGCACAAATGAGGAAAGCTGGGCATAAAAAGAGAGGAGGCTGCACTGATAAAGAGACGTGTAACTGGTAGAAGGGACAGGAACTGACTGAAGAAGAGACATGAGATCCCAAATCAGAAGGAGGCAGCAGAATTGGGAAATCAAGGACAGAGTGGAAAGATGTGATAAGAAGCTGATGTTGGCATATCAAAGTTGATGATGGAAATGAGATGCAGAGACACAGTGGGCTGGACGAAATGCATCCAATACATGGACATATAAAACAAGACATGAAAAAAAAGATCAATGATATACGAGGGTGGGTGGGTGCTGAAAAGTACCTGGCTTTAAGGGCATCATGAGAGGCCTGGTTGGAGGTCCAACCTTCCAAGTTCTTTTACATGGCTTTGAGAACCTGAAGGACCACTGCAATAAGTGTGTGAATCTGAGACGGAAATATATTCAATAGAATCACAATTAACTGATTCTCCTGTAGTTTCTTTCAACGCTAGAAACTTCTCAGCAGCCCCTTGTACAAACACATATTCACAAAGTCACATGTGTATATATGTGTATACATGTATGTGGATATATATATATGTGGATACACACACACATATACACATACAAAGTGTGTGTTTAAGAACAGTTTGATTCAGCTGCACATGACAGAATTTGATGGGCATGAAAGAGACATCCACCTCATCAGACACTAAGCTCAGATGAGATGAAACATGCTTGACATACTCACAAATCTTTAAGTCTCGTGGAAACGAACCAAACTGTTCTTAAAAATACGTGTAACTTCAACCAAATAAGCTGAATGCTACTTTCTTTTGTTTCTTCACTCACTGGCAACTGTGTACATATACAAATATATCAAGAAAAGGAGGCAGTCAGAATTTTGGATGGTTTTTATTCATTTCAATAATTATTTATTTTGGATACTTATTTATTGAAATAAAGATCCAAAATTCCAACAGCCCCCTTTATCTTAATATAAATATTTAATGTGTACCACATCAAACAACCTATCTATCTATCTATATATATATATATATAAATTCAATAATAGGACGAATTCTTTCACAAGAATTTATCAAGTATGAGGTAAATATATCTATATATATATATATATATATATATATATATATATACACACACACACACATACACACACATGTTGGATTTCTTTCAGTTTCTATTATCAAATTCGGTCACAAGGCATTGAGGCTATAATAGAAGACACTTGTTGAAAGTGCTACACAATGGTATTGAACCCAGAACCATGTGGTTGGGAAGAAAACCTCTTAAACACCCAGCCATCCAAGCTCTTACATGCATGAACACATTATATATATATATATATATATATATATACACAAACACACATGTATGCACACATAAATATATATCTACACATCTTGTCAAACAGTGATGGGGGTGGGAACAAACACAGACACAAAGACACAGCACACACACACACATATATTTTCGACAGGCTTCTTTCAGTTTCCATCTAGCATATCCACTCACAATGCTTTGGTCAGCCTGAAGCCATTGTTGAAAACAGCTGCCCAAGGTGCCACGTTGTGGGACTGAACGTTGGGAAGCAAGCATCTAATCCCCCCCCTACACACATATATGCATACTCATACATGTGTGTGTGTGTTTGTGTGTGTATGACAATTTAAAGGTTACATCTTGCAAGAGGTCTCATTTAGAACAGAGCAGAGCCATGTCCAGAATCATCAGAATTTAGTGTGCAAACAACACATGAAGGATATCAACACATGGCTACAAGTTATTTAATCATCAAGAAGGTACATGGACAGAAGAAAGCCTGAACAGGTACACAACAACTGGTGTCCGTTCAGAGCATGCAATTCATGTATTTGAACATTTGTCTTCAGTTATTCTTTTACTAGCTTCACTCATTTGACTGTGGCCATGCTGGAGCACTGCCTTAAAGGGTTTTTGTAGCTGAAGAAATCGACCCCAGGACTTATTCTTTGTAAGCCCAGTACTTATTCTGTTCATCTCTTTTGCCAAACTGCTAAGTTATGGGGGATGTAAACACACCAACATTGGTTTTTCAAGTGATAGTGGTGGAGAGACAACTACAGCCACAGAGACACACACACACACATATACATATACACATTTATATATATATATATATATACATATATATATATATATATATATATATATATACACAATGGGTTTCTTTCAGTTTCTGTCTACCATATCCTCTCACAATGCTTTGGTTGACCCAAGTCTATAGTAGAAGACACCCACCCAAGGTGCCATGCAGTGGGACTGATCCCAGAACCATGTTGTTGGGAAGCAAACTTCTTACCACATAATCACACCTGTGCTTATTTTTAAATATATAAAATCAGGTTGGTGCAAAGCTAATGGCCGATTTTAAGGTCCCTATTAAAAATGAAAAAGCCCATGATTAAGATAATATTTATTCATTAACATAATTTCTGTTGCATTCTAGAACTTCATCCCATCTGTCAATAAGCTTATAAATGCCATACTTGTAAGATTCTTTAGGTTTTGATGCAAAATATGCATCCAACTCAAACCTCTTCCTTTGATGTCAACCTAAGACCATTCAAATGGTTCTGTAGCCCCCGAAACAAGCAATAATCAGAAGCAGCAAGGTCTGGAGAATACAGACGATGAAGCAATATTTCCCAACCAAGCTCTTCCAAGAGATCTTTGGTCAGTCGAACTGTGTGAGGACGGGCATTATCATGGTGGAAGATGACACCGTTTCTGTCGACTAAGCAGGGTCACTTTCTGTTCAAAGCTGCTTTCAAATGATGACGTTGACCACAGTAGAGATGAGCAGTAATTGTTTGATTGTTGTCTAACAGTTTGTAATGGACAATTCCCTCAGTATCCCACCATACACTCAACATGATCTTCCTTGGATGATGTCCTTCTCTTGGTTGTTGAACAGGTCATCCTCCTCACCCGATCCATGATCGGTGGTGTTTAATGTTATGGTGAAGGATCCACTTCTCATCACCTGTAACAAGCCTTCCTAAAAATGGTTCCTTAAGGTGTTGTGAAAGCAATGACTGACATTGCAGATTCTCTGGAGACAGTTTGTGCGGGATCCATTTTCCAACCACTGAAACCCTTCGGATCCTTTTCACTTTGCATAGAGCATGTGTATGGGCTATGTTAAACTGTTCTGCAAGTTCTCTGCAAGTAGTGGTTGAATTCTCTGTGACAACAGCTTCCAACTCTTCGGAATCAACTTGTTTTGAACGACCTTCTTTTGGCTCATCTTTCAAACTCAGATCCTCTCTTCTGAAGCGAGAAAACCATTTCCTGCAAATTCTTTCACTCATTACATAATCCCCATAAATTCTCTGAAGTTCCTTTGATGCTGTGCTTTGCATTGACACCTTTATGAAGCTCATTGAGTAAAACATGTTTGCTGTGATCCTTAGAAGGGGTGCACATGGGGGCAAATATAGCAGAAGATTATGGCCAACACAATCAGAATCTCAAAGAAAAATGTATAAATCATTCATTGTGATATTCATCAAACATTGCAAGAGGCACATTTTTTGAAAATACTATCTAAAAGTGATTTCTAAAAAATTGGCCATTACCTTTGCACCAACCTGATATAAATCCGATGTTCTTAACCAATTCCAGTTGTTTGTTCATCCTTTCTTTCTACTGCTGAGATGTTTAGGGTCTACCAGGATTCATCGCTGAGATGCTTAAAATATCTGTCTGAAGGGGATATATGGCCCAGTCAGCCATGTGGTTAATTAGGTTGTCCATGTGGGAATCATACCTAATCACTGGTGTAGTGAGTCTAGGATATCTCCCCCCCCCCCGCCATGGACAATTTCCTATGAGGAGAACAAGATGATGATTTAAAACTTCTTAATATATTGGAGAGGGTTAGGTGGGGTATTTGTCCTAGGGAGTAGTTGTTGTTGGGGGTAATTGTCTTCAGGGGTGGGGATAATTGTCCTGATACAAGTGTAGCAGTATCATGGTCAACTGTTACATAGGTAAAGATGACACCTAAGGCAGAATTAATTACCAAAATATCAAATTCCTGGGCCAGGTAATGAAATTTACAGAGAGGGACATCGCTCAACTAATTAGAAAGAGAATTAGTCTTGATGAGATGCAGTTTGGTTTTGTGCCAGTGGAAAGCAGTATTAATGCTGTCTTCCTGGTTTTAACTGCAGGAGAAGCATTGAGCCAAGAATAAAGCTCTCTACCTGGATTGTCTTGACATGAGAAAGCCCTTGACAGAGTCCTCTGTACTAGGGATAGATAGATGAGTGGCTGGTGAGAGCTGTACAAGGCATATATTGGGATGCTGTCAGTAAGGTCAAAGTTGGCAAGAAGTATAGAAATGAAATTAGTGTACAGATAAGAGTTCATGAAGGATTGGCTTTCAGCCCTCTCCTGTTTATCATAGGCCTCTAGGTCATGACAGAGGAATTTAAGACTGGCTGCCCTTGGAAGCTTCTCTATGCTGACAACCAGAACTAGAAAAGAAAATTCAGGGGTGGAAGCAAGGTCCAGACCAAAGTCCTAGTAAGTTGGAAAACAGACAAATTATTCATCTCTTCAGGGAGATGGCCCTGCTCAGTATATAGAGAATTTGCATGCAGAAATTCCATATGGTATACCCTGTGCTCGCTATGGACGCATAAGAGATGCAGCAATATTAAAAGAAGATTAACAAAGTAGTCTCTGTGTGTGATAGATGTGTAGGTACAATAAACATTAAGAATCTACAGAAAATAGACTTCCTCAAATGTCCAGTGGGAGATCCTTAGTTGCAGTAAATAGCTTCTGTTAATTAGGTGATCAAATTAGCAGTGGAGGATGAAGCTTTGAAAATATAGTTGCTAGAATAAGAATGAACTGGGTAACGTTTAGATTGCTACTACTTTTGAGGTTAACAAAGGGCCTCTCTCTCAGTTAAAACGTAGGTTGTCCTATACCTGTGTATGAACAGCTGTGCTACGTAACAGTGGAACATGGGCTGTGACTGCAGAGGACAAGTGAAGGCTTGAAAGAAATAAAGCCAGCATGCTCTGCTGGAGGGGTAATGTCAATGTGCATGTACAACAGAGTATAAGTGATTTAAGAGAAACATTGGGTATAAGAGGCATCAGATGTAGTGTGCAAAAGAGAAGACTCTGCTGGTCTTGTCATGCATGTGGATGAAGAGAGCCACATAAAGATGTGCCAATCTCTAATATTGAGGGAGCCTGTGGAAGGGGTAGACCCTGGAAGATGTGAGACGAAATGATGAGAAAGGATCTTCAGATGTTGGAGATAGAGTCTGCCAATATCACTGTTTCTGCAGAAATTTCGAATTGATGTCAGGACCTAGCAGGTTATAATATCCACAGATTAGATTTGCTCTATCGACCAGTTAAGTATGCCAAATGTTGGCATCAGCAGGGGCAACGCAAAGACAAATCGTAGTCGACCGACGACGACGTGAACGGTGATGATGATGATGATGGTTGTGGTGGTGATGATGATGATGATGATGGTTGTGGTAATGATGATGATGATGGTTATGGTGATGATGATGATGATGATGATGGTTGTGGTGATGATGATGATGATGTAGACTGTCAAATGTACGAATGGAAAATATTTCAAGAGCAAAAAAAAAAAAAATCCAGTCAAATTGAAATTAGTCAAGGGATAGAAATCCCGTGAAAAACCAGAGTATTTCCCCCTTATCTGATAAAGTTACATGGAATCCCCTAAGAAAGTTTGTATGTGGACAAACAAATGTTTAAAAATAGCAGTCACACATTTTCGAAATCCGTCAATTTTTTTTATAATAGGAAAAACACCATTTAACAAACACACACACACACACACACACACACACACGTACACACACACACACATGGGTGCAGGCGTGTTACTGCGTGACACCACAAACAAGTATTTTCTATTATAACTTCAGACGGACCAAAGTCTCAGAAACTAAAAGTAGACCGTTGTACATGTATATATACAGGGTGTCCCCCGCCCTCCAAATGCATATACACTTTAGATAATTGTAAAGTAGGTGTTTATTAAAATACATTTCGTTTTCAAAATTTAATTAAACCTACAGACATTATTTTATTGTTTTGTCAACAACTGTTTTCAAACTGACGTCCGTTCTGGTCCAGGCACTGCTGACAACGCGAAGCAATGGCATCGCAAACATCAGGAAACAATTCGTTTGGTATTTGTGTGCATTCTCGTCCAATGGCTGCTCTCAAATTAGCGACTTTTGCAGGTTTCATAGCGTAGACTTTGTCTTTTAGGTATCCCCATAAAAAAAGTCTAGTGGTGCGAGGTCTGGTGAACGCGGAGGGTATTCAAAGAAACCCCTTCGTCTAATCCACCTGTTTAGCAAGATCTCATCAAGGAAGGATCTAACATCACGATGGTAGTGTGGGGGTGCCCCATCTTGCTGAAAACAAAACTCTGGCACTATCATGCTATTAGCTGTCAGAAGTGAAAGTGCTCACTGCTAGTGAAGTATCTGTCTGTCTGCCTGCATGCCTGTTGCTGGTTTGAGTCGATTATTTGGCTACTGACAGCTAATACCATGACTGGCCGGAGCGAGCTATATGTCTGTCTGTCTGTCTCTCTATCTATCTATCTATCTATTACTCGAAAGTTCGCGCGTCCGCGCTAGCTAGTCGTGAGTGGTCGATCCTATTATTTTTAAACTTCAAACTTCATTTGTTTTCTATTTTGATAAATTCTCTCTGTTGAAAATTATATTTTTATATTTTAAATAATTTGCAATTTCAGGAAATATGTTTTTATATTAAATTTGTGTTTTCTACTCACGACTAGCTAGCGCGGACGCGCGAACTTTCGAGTAATAGATAGATAGATAGATAGAGAGAGAGAGACAGACAGACATATAGCTCGCTCCGGCCAGTCATGGTATTAGCTGTCAGTAGTAGCCAAAGAATCGACAGGCCAGCAACAGGCAGACAGGCAGACAGACAGATACTTCACTAGCAGTGAGCACTTTCACTTCTGACAGCTAATAGCATGATAGTTCCGAAAATTTTTGAATCTAGCGTTAGCAGGGAAAATAAACTTTTATTTAGCATTTTTCTCTGATCATGACATTTCCACAATGGTTACTCCTTTAACTTCTTTTCCCTCCTTTTCTACTTCCGTTAATATATCTTACAGCCAAATTTTAGCACTATCGGCTATTGTTGAATTTTTCTTTCACTTGAAACTGCAAATGAAAGTTTATCGAGTTATGAATTTTTCCTGTTCCCCACCCCCGTCTGGTGGGAGGAGGGGGAGAAGATAACTCATGTCAGCACCTGAACTCACTACACAATAATGTAAATATATTGCAAAGAATGAAAAGCAAGACTTCCTTTTGTACCCCCCACCCCCCCCAAAAAAAACACACACCTCGGTTACGGAGAATACAAATCTGCAAAAAAAAAAAACTGGCAAAAATCGGCATTTTGAAATTATCAGCCCCCCCCCCCCCCTAAATCCTTCATTTTAAACTATGCGGAAAAATATTGTCAACAACAATATGTGTGCCATACAATCCAGTTTGTAAAAAACATTCCAGTAATAAATAGAAAGTATCCCAACAGCATTGCATATTTGCTATAGATGTAATGAGAGGCGCCCATGATATCAAAGACAAGAAATTGAACCATAATTGATTATACCTACAAACATTGTTTAACTTTTAAGAATTCCTCTAGAATTAATATGGAGGATATTTATCACTCTGACATTTCTAACACAACTGCTTTTGCCAATATAGATACAGTTACACAGACCGATAGAAATGAGAAACTTGTAGACAAAAATGTTCCTGAATATCACTGTGAAAGTTGTAAGAAGATATTTTCTTCAGAACATGAAGTCTTCATGCACAAAGAAATACATAGTAAGAAAATGCCCCATCATTGTGATGCATGTGAGAAAGCTTTTGTCAGTAACAGTGCTTTGAGAAAACACAAAAGAATTCACGCTGGAGAAAAACAGTTTTACTGTGAAATTTGTGAGAAATATTTTCTCAAGAACAGTGATTTAACAAAACACAAACGAATCCACACTGGAGAGAAACGTTTACAATCACTAAGCTTTTACTTGCCAAAATATGACAAGAGAAAAAATAGCTTTGGCTGTTGTTTCTTCAGGTATTGCTGCTACTTTACTCCCAGGAGGAGGAACAGCTCACTCTACTTTCAAATTCTCCTCAAATATAACTCACATTGAAATACCAGTTTATAATATTAGCAAAACATCTGGGATGGGACAAATGCTAAAGAAGTATCATCTCATTATTTGGGATGAATGTATGATGGCCAACAAAAGGTCTTTAGAAGCTCTGAATCGAAACTTGCAAGATTTAAGTGATTCTAAATTGTTAATGGACAGAGTTACCACTGTACTCTCAGGACACTAAGGCAGATGAGTTAACAGCATGCTTGAAGTCCCATTTGTGGAGACATGTAACAAAAATGAGCCTAAGAACATGAGAGCCATTCTTTTGGGCGATGATTTGTTTGAAGAATTTGCTCAAAATTTATAGGTGCCCTTAGATGAAAATAATTTAGATATATCTCTAATTAGTATATCAGTTTCATCTCTCGATGAACTAATAACAAATGTTTTTCTAAATTTTCAAGACCACCAAAATAACCATAAGCACTTAGGTAAAAGAACAATACTTGCGCCAAAAAATATCACTGTCAACACAATAAACTCTAAGTTATTGGACTGCATTTTAGGAAATACACAGACTTACAAATTTATAGATTCAGTTCCAGATCCTGCAAAGGCTGTCAATTATCCTGTAGAATTCTTAAATTCTTTGAGATCTTCTGGGCTTCCACCACACCGACTTCCTTTAAAGGTAGGAGCCATCATCATGCTACTATGGAATCTTGATCAACCTTGGTTGTGTAATGGCACTAGACTGGTGGTTAAAAGATTAATGCCTCGTATTACTTGGGCTACTATTTTGACTGGGTGTTCTACAGGGGAAGAGGCACTTACACCAAGAATACCTTTGATTCCATCTGACACAGAAATACATTTTGTATTCAAAAGGCTATAATTTCCAGTGAAACTTAGCTTTGCTATGTCTATAAATAAATCACAGGAGCAATTGTTATCTGTTGCTGGACTACAACTTGAAGAAAATTGTTTTTCTCATGGGCAACTGAATGTAGCATATACAAGAGGTGGCAGTCCATGTAATCTTTTAATGTACAGGGGTTGGACAAAATAATGGAAACAGCTAGCATTATGATTTTGAAATATCTATTAAAGCATCAAAATCTTGTTTATTTTAATGTTTTTTTTTATTTATTATTAGTGTTGCTTAATATGTTTTTTAAAATTGCTGTGTCTCTTCAGATATCATTAGGAAAAGGTAATTAACATTCATCAAAGTGACAGGTCTATTGGACTTTCAAAGAGGTCAAATTGTTGGTGCTTGTATAGCAAGCACTAGTGTAACGAAAACAGCCAAAATGTTTGGTGTATCAAGAAGGTATTGTCTTGAAAGTAATGATAGCCTTTGAGAAAGAGGGAAAACCTCCTCATCGAAACAAAACTCTGGAAGAAAACTAAAACTTTCAGATATGTTTAGCCCCTTGTGGGCAATAAAGAAATAAGAAAATATACTGCTTTTTTATAAATATAAACAAACAAACATTTGTTTTTATTAGAAGTGTCGAAATGTGTATTGTACAATACAAATAAGAAATAATATTTTTTTCAAATGCAGCAATGCCATTAGAACAGCAGATATTGTGGGTAAATTACCCTTACAAGGCAGAAAAAATTTGTCAACAAACAGCCTTGAGACTAGAATCCACATTCCCCAAGACTCCAGTTGAGCGCTTTACCATTAAGCTAAACTTCCACTGACAAATTCATCTGCCGATTTAGATGCTAAATAGCTTATTGACTAACCATGTGTGTATAAATATAAAACAAACTTGTTTTTATACTGCTTTATTTTTATTGTACAAATAAAATTTTTCCTTTTTCTCTTTGATATAATTTAGTCATTTTATGAATGTCTTTACAATATACTCTTGATGTGCCATTTTAAAAAAATAAGGTACAAAAAAAATTTCATTGGAATGAGATAGTCAAAGAGTAATTGTAAAACCCTACTGTGCACATGCAGAGATTTTCATATTTGTGATAATGTAAGTGTTCCTAACATGACCATCAATCTTTTCAAATTCAAATTTCAACTTGAGTAGGGATAACTTGAATGAAAATTAAATGTGCTGGTGCCATGTAAAATGCACTCATGCAGATGTCACATATGGTAGCTTGTAAAAAGCAACCAACACACTGTAAAGTGGTTGGCATTAGGAGGGGTATCCAACCATTGAAATTATGCCAAAACAAACAAATGGAGTCTGGTGTAGGTCTCCAGCTTGTTGGCTTCTGTCAAACAGTCCAACCCATACCAACATGGAAATCACATTAAATGATAATGGTTGCAGTTTATGGAGGCACAGGTAACAGGACCTTGGGTAAGTGTCTTCTATTATAGCCCTAGGCTTACCAAAACCTTGTGAGTGGATATGGTAGACAGAGATGAAATAAGTCCATTATATATATATATATATATATATATATATATATATATTAAATTCAAATTACGACAAACGTAAATAAACAAACGAAGTTTGCTTTTAGAAGTGTTGAGATGTCTTCAGAAAGTTAAATGATTTTTTAAAAATTCTCAATCGCAGAATAATGCTAATAATATAGCCTGAACAGGATAAACTACCCCTATTTTGCAGAGAAAAGTGTAGGTGGTTAGCTGTGGACTCGAACTCACATCACTGTGATTACATGTCACGATGCTTTGACCGATTAAGCTAAACTACCCACTACAAATTCCTCTGCAAATTAAGATATATAAATCTCACTTTATGAGACGCTCTACCTACACTTTTCTCTGCAAAATAGGGGTAGTTTATCCTGTTCAGGCTATATTATTAGCATTATTCTGCGATTGAGAATTATATATATATATATATATATATATATATATATATATATGTATGTATGTATGTATGTATGTATGTATGTATGTATGTATGTATATATACATATATATACATATATATATATATATATATATATATATATATATATATATATACAAGAATATTTTCCAATTAACGATTCGTATCCAATTAACTAAAGGCTTGGTTTGTTTACGCTTTTCCCTCCGGTTTTTTGTTCTATGTGTGCCATAAATAACGCCATCCGTTTTAGAGAAAAATTTGTAGTTTGGAATCAGTAGTTCTTTGACTGCTATTTCTGCTATATATATATATATATATATATATATATATATATATATATATATATATATATATATATATGTATATGTATATATATATATATATATATATATATATATATATGTGTATGTGAAGGTGAATGGCTCAGTGGTTAGAGTGTTGGGCTCACAATCATGAGGTGGTGAATTCAGTTCCAGGACTGGGCTGTCATGTTCTTGGGCAAGACACTTTATTTCACAGTGCTCCAGTTTGCTCAGCTTTAGAAATGAGTTGTGACATCACTGGTGCCAAGCTGTATAAGCCTTTGCCTTTCCCTTGGATAACATCAGTGGCGTGGAGAGGGGAGGCTGGTATGCATGGGCGACTGCTGGTCTTCCTTAAACAGCGTTGCCCAGACTTGTGTCTTGAGGGGAACTTTCTAAGTTCAATCCCAAGGTCATTCTTGACCAAAGAGGGTCTTTACCCTTTTGTGTATGTATATGTTACAGGTTCCTTGTCTTGGCATTGCATGATAGTTGTAAATGACTGTCACTCTCATGCAAGCAGTGTCCTTCATTTCCAACCTTCTGTGAAAACATGTCTGATCATGAGGAAATATTCTTTTGTACTTTAGGTGCAAGGCCTGAAATTTTTGGGGAGATGGCCAGTCAATCAGATCGACCCCAGTATGCAACTGGTACGGAATTTATTGACCCCGAAAGGATGAAAGGCAAAATTGACCTCAGCAGAATTTGAACTGAGAATGTGAAGACACTTTTTGGCGATGTTGCTTATGTGTATGGATATGAAAGGTCATCAGAGAAGCAAAGTCGAGCATTTGTCAGATTTAAGAAGTTATGAGTCATTCATTATTTAAGTAGATGTAGTGATGTGTGTGTGTTTGTATTGTAACTGTATCTTGTTGCTGTTAAATAAGACTAGGTTGTTGTGTTTCTGTTGAAGTGTTTCAGAGTCTCTAATCATGGAAGTGATGTATGTTGGGTACGAGGTGTCCAGGTTACCTGTAGATAAGTGCTTGTGTAGCAAAGTTCCTAAAAATATTGTAGAGTGTTATCATCTGTGTAGAAGTACGTTTGATTAGAAGGAAAACTGATATTCAGAGAAAGATATCTGAGATGGACTTAACTAAACACTGGGACACACCAAAAGTTGACAGAATGCAGATTAAAGGTTTTATTGTTGACACACACTCGAGTTTGAGGTAAATGGACAGCAAAAGTGAGGTAGGCCGAGGTAGACATGGAGGAGATTGGGAAGGTCGGCTTGAGAAGGGAAGATGCCCAAAACCGGGCAAGATAGTGTGCAGACAGTTGCTATGGCATTGAGATAGATCTGGCTACCCCCATAAACTGGGACAAAACCCAGATTTAAAACCCTGGATGATGATGATGATGATGATCAGCAAGAAATTTCTTATCTGAAAGATTAGAGGCAGGCAACTTTGTCAGAAAGCTTTAATGACATTGTCTTAGGTTTTGATGATGTCAAGTGTAACACTGTTGCTTTTGTTAAAGGGTCTGATACTTCTAATTTTATGTTATGGAAGTTATGCATAGATTATTGAGGAGAGAAAGTGAAAGTAGATGGACTCTGGAGTACGGCTTGCTGCATAGCAGCAATGTCCAAGGTACTTCTGCCTGACTTCGACTGGCCTGCATTTCCCTGATAGTTGTCCGCTACTGATCCAGTTGATGCAAACTTGTCATGGATACGATAAATTGTTAAACGACTTGGTGGGACATGATTTGGAAATCGTTGGCGAGCCAAACACTCCCATCAAGCTTGCAACCATCCTTCTTTGCTCCAATGTGTGTCTGTCAGCCATGGGGAACATCTATCTGTAACAGAACAGAAAAGTGTTAACATAATTTTGACTCACTCTGTATAGTGTATGTGTTTATTTGGCAAAAAAAAAAAAAAAAATGACCGTCCCGAAATACAACAACATTTATTATAAATTTTCGAAAATAATAACTGCGATATTTGGTATCAGCATGCAAAAAACAAAAAGAAAAAACTATATCAAAAGTACATTAGAACATCTTTTTGAAAATTTTCAGAGTAAGATTTGTAGATGGAAGAAAATGAAAAAATCCCAAAAGGATTCTGCTCTTTATTCAAAGCTATCTCTTAGCTTTGCAGTTTTAGTGATGGAAAGTACAGCATCACCACCACATCCTAGTAGTAGTAGTAGTAGTAGTAGTAGTGAAGGCGCTTGGCTCAGTGGTTAGAGCGTTGAGCTTACGATCGTGAGGTTGTGAGTTCGAATCCCGGACCGGGCTGTGTGTTGTATTCTTGAGTAAGACACTTTATTTCATGTTGCTCCAGTTGACTCAGCTGCGACGTCACAGGTGCCAAGCTGTATCGACCTTTGCCTTTCCCTTGGATAACACTGGTGGCGCGGAGAGGGGAGGCCGGTTTGCATGGGCGACAGCTGGTCTTCCATAAACAACCCTGTCCGGACTTGTGCCTGGAAGGGTAACTTTCTAGCTGCAATCCCATGGTCAGTCATGACCGAAGGGGGTCTCAGCACTACTACGCCGTCGTTTGCTGCGCTAGTAATTCCAGTCCAAGTTAGAATTTTGCTCAGTGGTTGCCCCACAAATCCCACTGCAAGCCATTTCGATTGGATTGCACAAAGTATAGAAAAGGAAAAAAAAAAAAAATCAACTTCCAATGGTCTGATTATTAACGTATTTCTGTATATGATAGCTCTGTATGTCTATGGTTATATATCTACCTATATACACCTGTATAAGGATGTGTGTAGATACATAACGGAAATCTGTAAACGAGCCGACTCAGTTCAAAACAAAATAAAATCCCTAATCGCCTTATCAGTTTGGAATAAAAACTAGAGTTCTGAAATATACATGTTTTATCTTTTACTTGTTTCAGTCATTAGACTGTGGCCATGCTGGGGCACCGCCTTGAGGAATTTTTAGTCGAAGGTAGCGATCTCAGTACTTATTTTGGTACTTTTTGGTTATCTCACCCCTTTAAAGCCTGGCACTTATTCTATCGAACTCTTTTGCCGAACTGTTAAGTTATGGGGACGTAAACACACCAACACCGGTTATCAAACGGTGGCTGGGAACACACACAGACACAAAGACACGCACAAATATATAAGACGGGCTTCTTTCAGTTTCTGTCTATCAAATCTATTCACAAGGCTTTGGTCAGCCTGAGGCTATTGTAGAAGACACTTGCCATGCAGTGGAACTGAACCCGGAACCATGTAGCTGGGAAGCAAGCTTCTTACTGCACAGCCATGTCTGATTCTACATCAACAATAATTCATATTTGGTTTTGAATGAAGTTACAACTTGACGGTGTTATAGCAGTAATCAATAAAATAACGAAGTTCAATATTCAATGCATTTCCAACCTTCTTTTTCCTGGTGATTAAGTTTTATTTTAAGTTTTCTTAATTGGGTTGGATATAATTAAAGGAACAAATCGATGTAACTGATGGTGTTTCCGAATGTTAAATTACATTAGAGACTTTTGGCTTACGACACCGGTCTCCCAACATAGGCGCGGAAAAATAGCCAACGACACCGCCTACTTGGTACGTTATTATTAATTAAACTAATGAAGTTATACCGTTTTGTAATTATCACATGTTAAGGTGAGCGTTAATGTTTGTGGATTACATAGGAGCTGGTTTACATGTTTCAGGGCCGGTGTTCCATCACTTTCTGATTAGATATTTCATTTCACCACAAACTACTTTACAGTGTGAAAAGGGTTGTTCCTTATTTTACAAGGGAAATGGATTTTTTCACCAGCAGATGAGGGCATAGCTGTCCTGATCCTCCTTCACATTGTAGTTGGCTTCCATATCGTCAAAAGACAAAACAAAAAAAAAGACATTATTTGGATAACTATCAGAACCTATATTGTCCCACTCTTCTATAATTCATTGTATGCTGAAAGCGCGGCCTCCGTAACGGAGTAAGAGAGAAACTGAAAAAGTTGTAAATGGCAACGAAAGAACTTTGCCCCAAAACAAAAACAAACGACTGACTATTTACTCAACAAGTTAAACAAACGATGGATTATCAGTTGGATAGAATTTTAACCAATTTACTTATAATAAAGGAGTGAAATTTAACTTTTACGTGTGTTATTAATATAGGTGTAATGATTCTCCCAAGACAACAAAATTTGTTTCAACACACGAATTCACGTAAAGAATCTTGAATATCAAATAAAGAAACTAAGTAGATTGTATACCTGATTTGTTTAGCACCTGTATATGTACACACAAGTAGATCTTGACCCCCTCCCCGACACGGAACTTATTTTCTCCAACATTATTATTTCTGGTTTTAGATTATCCTCGCTGATATTTCCACGATAGCTTGTAGCAGAAATATTCCAATTTCATCAGAATCCCTGCAACCAGCCATCCATGAACTTCGTATTTTTTAACCTGCATATCATTCGTCAAACATATATCCACATTTGTTAAAGTTGGAACTGAAATAATTTTGTATGCAAAATTACTTTTGCTACTTGGAAGAGGACCCATTTAGAAGTTAACACTCAAGTAGTAAGTGGAATATATACATACATACATACATATATATATATATATATATATATATATATATATATATATATATATATATATATATATATAATCGGATTTTTTTAATATGCTAGACCACTGGTTTTAATTGATTAATATCAATTTCTACCCTCATTAATACATTTTATATATATATATGACATGTTTTCTACACCTGTGAACAGGGGCCCGTGCTGTTCAACACAGAAACTGAGCCGCGATAGATTATATTCGCAGACATCTCTCAGTTTTTAAGAATTCTCCGAGAATTAATATGGAAGACGTTAATCACCTGGAGTCTTCAAACGCAACTGCTTTTAGTAATATAGATATAGTTACACAGACGGATAGAGATGGGAAACCTTTATGTAGTGGAATGTTTACTAACCAACGATCGTTGTTTGAGAATATTCCTGATTATCACTGTGAGATTTGTAGAAAAACGTTCTCTTCAGAACATGACGTCATTACTCACAAAGAAATGCACAATAGGGGAAAACCCCTTAATTGTGAAATATGTGGGAAATATTTTGCCAAAAACCGCGATTTAACAACACACAAAAGAATCCACACTGGAGAAAAACCTTATCACTGTGAAATATGTGGGAAATCGTTCTCTCATAATTCTAGTCTTGTCATTCACATACGAATACATACTGGAGAAAAGCCGTATCCTTGTGAAATCTGTGGTAAATCGTTCGCTGATAATTCTAGTCTCGTAGCTCACCAAAGAGTACACACTGGAGAAAAACTCTTCACTTGTGAAATATGTGAAAAATCATTTGTCTTCAAAAGTGATTTAAACAGACACAAAAGAAAACACACAGGAGAGAAACCCTATCACTGTGAAATCTGTGAGAAATCATTCTCTGATCATTCTAGTCTCTTAGTTCACCGAAGAATCCACACTGGAGAAAAACCATATCATTGTCAAATATGTGGGGTATCTTTCTCAGTTAATTCTAGTCTTGTACGTCACCGAAAAATTCACACTGGAGAAAAACAGTTCCACTGTGAAGTATGTGGAAAATCCTTTATCTCTAATAGTGATTTAAACAGACACAAAAGAATCCACACTGTAGAGAAAAAACTATCGTTGTGAAATCAGTTTTGTTTAGAACATGATTTAAGAAGACACAAAAGAATATAGACTGGAGAGAAACGCAATTTCATTGTGAACAATGTGGAAAATTATTCATACAGACTTCCTTGTGTTATCTGCAGCTGTAGTCATCCTGATGAAAAGTAATATTAATGTGAAATGTGTGGGAAATGATTTATTAGTAACAACCTTTTAATAAAATTAATCCATATGCACACTGGAAGAAAGCTTTAGTTTTGTCTCTGAAACATGAGAAATTCTCTTGCAAATTTAAATTGGCCAAAGTATTCTGCCTGCCAAATCTGGTCTCTCACACTTACTCTACAATATCATTCTAAAAATAAACATTCACATCATCAAACACTTGAAGCTACAAGATAATTCATGATTAGTTCAAAACAATGTGAATAAATAAGCATTACATTTGACAGAGTAATCAATGTTAAAGGGTTAAACAGTCCACTAACAAGTACACATTGGTGAACAGTTATCCTGGTGTAATATGTTGGTAATAATTCTCATTGAATTCTTGTGGTGTCATCTACCAAACTGTTCTTATTTGAAAGGAACCCATTCACTAAAATGTTTGAGATCCTTATTTGTGAATTGTAAAATAAATCACTAAACAGTGTATATCAATGTGAAATAGGAAAAGCCATTCAATGTGAATAAATGTTGTGACCTACAGCTGAATGAAAACAGGCTGCAAGATAAGGTAATATTTAGAAATGTGTTGGAAATCATTCTCCAAGTTCCAGTGATGTAAATCACTCAGGAGAAAGATCTGTTCACTGTTATTTGTCCTTAAATTTTATTTCAGAGACACAATCACATTAATAAAAATGCAGAAGTAAAACCATATTGGTGTGGGAAATTATTCACAATCCTAAATCATGTTATAAGCAGATATGTACATTTTAAAGTAGAGGTGAAAGGTTCTTTTTATGTTTGTATACTATTGTACTATTAATATGTAATGAATCTAAACATCTGCATATTGTATCTGACTACTTGATCTTTAATATCATTTTTATGCTAATGTGGCATTTCTTTTATTCTGCTTGTTTATATGTGGTCAAGATTATGTAAGTAGATTACCAATTCAATGCCAAGGACAATCTTTTTGCTATGTCACTTGGGCAACATTGGTGAACTTTGATATTCATTTCTAACATGCCTCAAGTTTTAAATTTACTGTTATTTACTTAATGGATTATTAGAGTTGTGAATCTTTGTACCAGTTGTCATGTTTGCAACAATTAACAATACTAAGGTGAAGTCTAATAAACACTTAACTCTAATACTAAGGCATAACTAATTCTATTCAACTCAAATCTGCTTATAGAGAACACTAAATCTGATCTGGTTAAACCAAACTTCCTTGCGTTATGTGGTATCATCATCATCATCATCGTTTAACGTCCGCTTTCCATGCTAGCATGGGTTGGACGATTTGACTGAGGACTGATGAACCAGATGGCTACACCAGGCTCCAATCTGATTTGGCAGAGTTTCTACAGCTGGGTGCCCTTCCTAATGCCAACCACTCAGAGAGTGTAGTGGGTGCTTTTACGTGCCACCCGCACAAGAACCAGTCCAGCGGCACTGGCAACGATCTCGCTCGAAAGTCTTTACACGTGCCAGAAAAGCGATGCTGGACACAGGTGCCATCACAATTTCGCTTTCACTTGCCCCAAGCTGAGTTTCGTGTCCAATGAAGGAGATGACGTTGGCATGGGTGCCAGTCGTCGAATTTAGTTCGATTTCGATTTCACTTGCCTCAACAGGTCTTCGCAAGCGGAGTTTAGTGTCCAATGAAGGAAAGGTATGCATTAGTGGGCTGGCTACACCCCTGGCAGAGGCCTTGGATTTAGGTCTCACTTGGCTTGCTGGGTCTTCTCACGCATCAATAAAATGAAACCAATACATGTTTTATATACTGCAAGAATTCAAGATTGTTCATTTGAAGATTTAAAATGTGTTTTTCAAAATTAATTCAACCTATAGATTTGTCATTTCAGACAAGTTAAACTTTTTGTACTGAAAGCAGAAACAAGCACAAACTTCTTTACTTTTTTGGAATTTTCAGAAAATTTTTCCAATATTTTTCTTCCCCAAGACACATTTAATAGAGAAACAAAAATTTCAAGAAAGGGTGAAAATTTTAGGATTTACAAAATGGGTTGGGAGTTGATGTTATTGTTTAAAATTTAAAAAAAAAAAAATTTTGCATAATCAGATGAATTCCTGTGTGTAGAATAAATTCGCAAAACTTTTCTGAAAATTCCCAAAAGTAAATCGGAATTAAGTAGGAATAAATATTACCTCTCAGAAGTATTGCACACCACCAGCAATGACTATTATTAAGTCACTTAAATAACCAGTTACAGCGTGAAGTGAAATTAATTATAGTAGCAATGTTGAATCATCACGTCCTTTAAGGTTCTGTCTTATATTTCGTCAGAAATGACTTAATTGTCGTAAATTGTGTTGTTTGTGAATCCCACAAGTCAAACCCACTGTTGTCTACCAAGTGTGTCCAAGGCGGCGAGCTGGCAGAAACGTTAGCACGCCAGACGAAATGCTTCATCTGCCGTTACGTTCTGAGTTCAAATTCCGCCGAGGTCGACTTTGCCTTTCATCCTTTCGGGGTCGATAAATTAAGTACCAGTTACACACTGGAGTCGATGTAATCGACTTAATACCTTTGTCTGTCCTTGTTTGTCTCCTCTGTGTTTAGCCCCTTGTGGGCAATAAATAAGTGTGTCCATAATGTTAATATTTATGAATCCTAAAAATCTGACTATAAGGAAATAATTCAAGACATCAGTTGTGCAACAAATGATAATCTGCAGCAGGTTAACTGTAAACTGAATAGACATCTTGTTTAAATACAATTGGAAACTGGTGCAGCTTACTCCATCATTCTGACTTCATAGTTAACAGCTATTAAACATCAAACCTCTTGATAAATGCTGTGGAGGTGGTTCAGAGAACCTTAATTCCAACATCTGTTCACTGTATCACCAACACCAATGTCTATTTGTAATTAGACTAATATCTTTCTTATATTGATTAAAAGCACATGACATACATGGCTAATGTGAATCACCAGGCTGTTTTATCGCTGTTGCGTGTTAAATTTTGGGTTTAGAAGCTCTAACTATGCCACTATAATATCTCAGTTACACAAAAGTAAACAGAATTACTATCTAGCCTTAAAATACATCGTACATATTCAAAGAATATGGTTTAGTGGTAGGGAACGTTTTTATGATATTCTTTTCTGATGGTGGCCATGCTGGAGCACTTTCATTTAGTCAAAGAAATCAACCCCTGGACTTATTCCCCGTAAGCCTGGTGCTTATTCTATCAGTCTCTTCTGCTGAACAGCTATGCTATGGGGATGCAAACACCGGTTGTGAAACAATGGTGGTAAGGGATATATACTTTATTAAAAAGCAGCAAAAATATCACCAAAACTGTTACTTAGAGTTTCATGTTCCTGTTCGTTGGACAGTTTTGTTTAGAACATGTGTATGTATATATATATATATATATATATATATATATATATATATGACTGGCTTCTTTCAGTTTCCGTCTAGCAAATTCACTCACGAGGCTTTGGTCGGCTTGAAGCTATTAATAGAAGACACTTTTTAAAGTATAGAGTTGAATTTCGTGTAGCCACCTGTTGGCAACTTTTCTCCTCCACCCATTTTATAGGGGGTATTGCACATTTTTCTGGGATCTTTTCACAGCTATACCCTGTTGGAAATTTGAATTAGTTTTTGTGTGAAAAAAAAAAAAAAGGAAGGTGAGAGGGGACTTGTTTGTAGAGAAACATTAAACGTGCCTAAAAAAACATAGTCTCTTCTCCCCTCCCCCAACCAAAAGACACGAACTATGAAAGAAGGTGGATAAGTACCGGGAGTGGGGGAAAGAAGAAAGAACTAACAGTTGATCATTCTAGAACTTCCAGAATAAAAATGTAAACACCTGAAAGACTTTCTCTCTATACATTAAATGTCTTTCCCTTTTCATTGTTAAAAGTAATGAAGCTCGAAAAGATTGATTGTATTTCAGTCTTATTGCCCTTATAAATGACAGGCTTTCTTTTCTCTGTCACTTCACTCCTTTTCTCTACAGTCCAGAGAGTAAAGATACTTGGCTCAGTGGTTAGGGGGTTTTGGGCCCACGATCGTAAAGTTATGAGTACGATTCCCTGTGGTGCGCTGTGTTTTTGAGCAAGGTACTCCACTTCAAAGTCGACTTAGGCAGAATTTGATTGCAGAACGTAAAGACGGATGAAACACCACTAAATATTTGCCTGGCGTGCTAACAATTCTGTTTGCCACGATTTTGTGGTTAATAATTATTGCTACTCTAGGCACAGGAACTTGAAAATTTTTGGGTGAAGGGGGCTAGTCGATTACGATTGACTGTTCTTTCTAGCAGATTGAGCGATCAAGTAGAGGCTGACGTTGTTGGCACTCCGCCGCTGATCCGATCAACGGAACAGCCTGCTCGTGAAATTAACGTGCAAGTGGCTGAGCACTCCACAGACATGTGTACCCTAAACGTAGTTCTCGGGGAGATTCAGCGTGACACAGTGTGTGACAAGGCTGACCCTTTGAATTACAGGCACAAAAGAAACACTAAGTAAGAGTGAGAGAAAGTTGTGGAAGAGTACAACAGGGTTCGCCACCATCCCCTGCCGGAGCCTCGTGGAACTTTAGATGTTTTCGCTCAATAAACACACACAACGCCCGGTCTGGGAATCGAAACCGCGAGTCCGCTGCCCTAACCACTAGGCCATTGCGCCTCCACTGATGCTCCAATACCAATAGGGTAAATATGCACACAACTAAAATCTTTGTTCATCGTATCCATAGAAGATAGAATAGAGTTATGTCCCTTGCATCTATCACAACCATTTCCTCTAGTGTTAATATAGTTAACTTATATCTTCTCGTCTATATGACAAATCTTGGAAGGTGAGCAGCAAAATCTTCGAAACACACCCTATCAACTTAATAGAGAAAAATGAACTCATTAAGTTATGTAGTCCTAGCTGTTCTGTGCTCATTATCTCAGACATCGTGCCTGGATCATAAAGTTTGGTTGCTTAGTCCCAGGCCGGTACCTTTAGTCTCAGACAGGTCCATGATCAACGGTAGCCATTCCACATATTTTTTTTTTTTATCAGGGGGAAGACTAAATTACCCTAAGTATCCTTTATTTCAGATAGTAGGGTGTGAATTAAGTGATATTTGACTGTTCTTTCTAGCAGATTGAGCGATCAAGAAGAGGTTGACGTATTGCTCTGAAAAAGATATTCTTTAACACATTTCGAGTTCAAATCCCACCGGATCTAACTTTTAGCCTTATGGAGCCAACAAAAACATGTAATTGTTGTTATTGTTTAACTCCAGGTAGGACCCGATTGAGAAGATTTATGACGAAAGATATTCGAGGTTTTGTTTTGTCTTTAGAGATAACATCTCTAGTACTAAGCTGACAAAATGCCTTGCAGTATTTGATACAGTTTTATACGTTCTGAAATTGAAATCCTACTGATAACAGCAGTGGTTTTCATCCTTCTGGGTTTCAATAAGAAAAGGTATCCGTTCAGGGTGACAGACAGGTGTAATTATTAAAATGGTAAGTAGAACGCTTTGGCAAGAGTTCAGACAGGTGTAGTCAAACCTGACTGTATGCAGGCAGTAAGGTGATGTCTTTGAACAACTACCCAACGTGAGGTAACAACAGGTAATTATTTTTGTTTCTTAGCAGGAAAAACCCAGGAGAAGAATATTACTTTTATGAAGGAGGTCACCAGGAGTCGTCGTTCATCGACCTGGTGGTTCAATAACGAAGTATCATGGACTACATTTAACTTGGATTTCATATTTCGTGATCGATCGACACGATGGAGGTAGCATTAAATTGCCCTCAAATCACGACAGTAGTAAAAGACATTGTATAATGTTATCTTAGATACACTATAAGTATAAATGGTGGACATGACTGGAACACCTGTGGTCATATGCCAGCTCAATCATTGCTATCTTAGGGTGGAGAAATAAAAATAACATATCGTCACAAACTGGTTTTTGCCACTATTTCTAACAAGTACTGGGAGCCATAGCATCGATTAAAGCCCTCCATAGTGGTGTCCATAACTTAATCAGACCTTAAGTTCTTGGACATGTTTAACAGAGGTATCTGGGTTATTTCACTAACCAGTTCCGGAAAACCTGGATAAATAAATAGTTAGGGACATTGCCCTTTGTACTCCGACTAAACTGAAAAACAAAATTCTGCCGCGATCAACTTTTTCTTTCTTACTTTATTGTATTCGGGGTCGATCCAATAAAGTATCAGTTGAATATCGAAATCGATTTTCTCGACTGTTCTCAACTTGATAAATAATTTGAGACTTTGTCCGTATGTTACAAGTAATGACTACTTTTCTTTTGTCGATAAAGAAATATTTTCAATGCAATGAACCAACCAAAATTTTTGTAGATTTTATAAATTCACGAATCGAAACATTTTGTAGATTTTTCAAAATATTCTTTTATGATATTCTTTTTCTTCATTCGAGAAATTTAAAGGGAAGTAATAAAGTTTGTAGAATCTATTACCTCCCTTTATTCGCAAACGCTTTTATAGTTCTATTATGACGTCACAATTTGCTACCGATTTTCTTTAGGTTTTGACTTTTCCCTCATATTATAAATGCTTCGGCAGACTCCAGCGTTGGATTTATAGACAGTCTCTTGTCCATAATCAACTCAGTGTTGTATTATTTTACCAACTTCTATATATTTTTGATTTTTTCGTTAGAGAGGGTAGGCAAGAGAGCGCCTATTTGTTTAGGGGTCTCCGAGGTCGATAAGAGGAAACAGTAAATTATCCCTAGACCACAAACATGGTCTCAGTGACGGTAACAAAGTAAAATCTGCCGAAGGCATCCAAGGACCAGGTGATGGTGTTAGACTGTTGGATGGAGGTGGAGGTAAAGAATACGCACACCACCCGTTTTCGGTGTAACCCTAACTCCTAACCCTAACCCTAAATACTGGGTGTGCATATTCTTTATCTTTGCCTGGATGGATTAAGTGTACCACCTCAGAAAATAGAAGGCAAAAAGCAGGAACAAATACTGCAAGACATATCTTAGAATGATCTAATAATTCCACCTCCATCGACTGGTAATTTATTGTATCAATCTTGAAAGAATGAACGGCAAAGTTGACTTCAGCCAAATTTGAATTCAGACTTGAGACTTGAAAGCAGGACGAATATCCATACTTTTGTCTACTCACTGACAGCTCTATGATTCCGTCATTTTTCAATGACTTAATGATTGGTAAGCACTTGAGTCTACACATAAACTAATGAATATGTGTGGATATTCTTGAGTATGTCTATATATTTGTGTGTTGCAACATACATCTGGACACATTGTCATTTATGTGACCTGTAGTTCGACCCATGGGCACGAATGACCATGGGTGCACCTAAGAGGTTCTCCTCTAGGGTACAAGTCTGGGCGGAAAATCGCCTCTCCGGCAAATGCACAACTTAGGATTGTTTTTATGGAAGACTAACAGTCACCCATGCATACCAGCCTCCCCTCTACACACCACTGATGTTATCCTTCAAGGGAAAGGCAAAGGCTGATACAGCTTGGCACCAGTGATGTCACAACTCATTTCTACAGCTGAGTGAACTGGAGCAACGTGAAATAAAGTGTCTTGCTCAAGAACACAACACAGCCTGGTCCGGAAATCGAACTCACAACCTCACGATCATAAGCTTGATGCTCTAACCACTGAGCCATGAGCCTTCTACATTAGACAACACATTGAAACCAGCTGGACTTCATGAAGCTTGGACTTCTGTTCCAGTAGCAACCACCCACCGATCATTCTTCATAATCTAAGACTGTCATGCAGCTGTTTCTTTGACTGCTCAAAAATGGGGGCCCCCTTGTTTACCACTCATGCAAAATCCCAGCTGATTGAGTTAGTTGCTGTGTCATCATCTTGCAAAACGTCTACAAATCTTAATATAACTTCCATCCACCGTATAGGCAATTCTCCACCAGTTTTGATGTCTCTGAGGTGATGATCATGTTTGGCTGTAGCTAAGTTGGTACAATGGGCTGCAGAACCTTCACCTTTTTGTCCAGATTGTCATTCAGTTGCCAGTCAGAGGCCGTGGAGGAGGCCTGACTGTATTATAGGTCATGATACAGTTTCTCTCCCACTTTGTGAAAGGTCAGTGACTTCATGCAGAAATATAGTGTTATTTTACGGTGCCATAGTGGTAGTACATGTGCTTTCACTACCTGATTGTAGCACTGTCAATAGTGGCTTTCACCAAGAACATTTGGTCCACTTTTGATGAAAAGTTTTTAACAATATCTCCAAGTGTAGCATAGGCAGGAAAGTATCTTGCACTTGTCCCAAGTAAAGATGCTTTTGGCTTTGCCATTCGGTGTCTCTGGGGGTAAGCCTACCACTTTAACTATTTTCTTTACCCTCAGTGTCATCCCTATTATCATACAGATGCTATCTTGTGGTAGTTTCAGGACACATCTTATTGACACTGCCATATACACTTCATTGATATAATGGGAAATTTCCCATTACATTTCAAATAGATTTAGCATTGAGTTGCTGAAGCAGAAAAATTGTTATAGCAAATATTCTTCTCAATACCGTTGATTTGCTTGTCAGTTGCTTCACCTTGAGCATATTCTTGAGTGGCTGACAACATGTGCATCTCTGCTGATAGGCAAGAATAGTTGGGGAGCATCATAGCCGTTTCCATACTTTCCAGGGGTAAGCACACAGGGAATAACTGTTGTTGCCCAAGAACAAAAATCATTTCATACAGTGTAACCTGTATTCTTATGTTCATATATTTGTCTGTGTTTGCGTGTATACTTATATTTCTATACAACAATGTCGCTACCTATATTTATATATATTTTTCTTATTCTTACTTTTTCTATCTTTCTCTGATTCTATCAATCTACCTGTCAATCTACCTCTCTGTCCTTCCATCTCAAGACTCAAATTTCAAATCTCATCTCTCCTATCTCAAATTCCAATTTTGAAAACTCAATTTCTCAAATTTCAAAACTCATTTTATGAAATCCAAATCTCAAATCCTAAAATTCATATCTCAAATCTCAAAAATTCACATTTTTAATCTCTGATCAGATTTTAAATATCACGACTCAAGTTTCAAATAACATATTCCGTATTTCAAATTTTAAATTCCAAAACTCAAATTTCAAAGTTCATAACTCAAATTCCAAAACTCAATTCCTCAAATCTCAAAACTTGTTTTATAAAATCCAGATCTCAAATCACAGAACTCAGATGTTCGAGTCTCAAATATCAAAACTCCAAAATCATTTTTAAAAATCCAGATCTAAAATCTCAAAATTCGTATCTGAAATCTCAAGAATTCAAAATCCCAATCTCAGTGATGAAATCACAAATCTCAAGACACAAGTTTCAAATCTCTTCTCTCATATCTCAAATTCCAAACTTGAAAACTCAAATCTCAAATTTCAAAAAAAAATCATTTTACAAAATCCTAGTCTCAAATCTCTAAATCCATATCTCAAATCTCAAAAATTCACATTGTTTCTCTCAATGATCAAATTACAAATATCAAGATTCATCTCTCATATGTCAAATTCAAAATTTCAAAACTGAAATTGCGAAGTTCATAGCTCAAATTTCAAAACTCTGTCCTCAAATCTCAAATTACAAAATCCAAATCTCAAATCACAGAATTCAGATGTTCTAATCTCAGATTTCAAGATTCCAAAATCATTTTTCAAAATCTAGATCTAAAATCTTGAAATTCATATCTCAAATCTCAAAAATTCAATATTCAAATCTCAGTAATGAAATTACAAATCTTAAGATTTACGTTTCAAATCTCACCTTTCATATCTCAAATTCCAAACTTGAAAACTCACTTTCTCAAATTTCAAAACAAATTTTACAAAGTCCAAATCTCAAATCTCAAGAATCCAATATCTTTTTCCTCAATGATCAAATTTCAAATCTCAAGACTCAAGATTCAAATATCATATTCTACAATTCAAATTCCAAATTTCAAAACTCAAAACTCAAACTTCAGTGTTCATAACTTAAATTCCTAAGCTCAGTTCTTCAAATCCAAAATCTCATTTTATAAAATTCAAATTATAACAGGCAAATTAACAATAAGACGAAGACTTTTTCTTATTGCTGAAGTATAACCAATTTTATTGCCTTCACAGAGTTTACCGTTTTACAAAATCAAACTAGAAAACTGGAGAAAACAGAGAACACAATTGAAAAAATTAAAAAGAGAAAACGAAAAAAGAGAGAAAAGGAAAAAAAAAAAACCCCAAAATAAAACAATTCATCACCTAGGGTTGAAAAGTTGGGGACGCTGGGAAACCTTTCTAATGGCTATTGAGGCACGCCAGCACTCTTGCAGCGTTGCCGTTGGTGATGACGAAGCTGATGCGTTGGAACAACCAAGCGCCCTCATGAGCTTCACCAGTTACCTCTGCAAGGCGAGTTGCCAGTGAAGACAGGAATCTCGCAGTTAGTGGTACGACCCCACCAAATGCCTCAAATGCCACAGGATGGAAAATGTAGTTGGCCGACAAATCGCAGTATTTCAGGATTTTCTTCCGCTGGGACTAAGATATTAGTAAAGCTGCAATATTAAGGCTCTGATATGAGTTTTAAAGATGGTGGCAGAGTAAATAACATATGTAAAAAGTGGGCGAAGTTCTTGTCCTCGTGGCAATGCTGTGAGGGTGCTGGCTTACTTCAGTAGGTTCCGTTGAACCTTGTGGTGTGCGATCAGTTGAAGTACTTGGAGCTGCATTGATGTTTTTTCTTTCTTCCTTTTTGTGTTTTTTTTTTGCTTTTCTTTTGTAAAATATATTCCTGTTTATACTTTGTATAAAATGTCCGAATAAAAATAAAAACTGAAAATGAAAGGAGGGGTACGTAGGAAAAATAAAATGGATATCTCTTTGTTATAATGTTGTTGGCCCTCCGTCGATTACGACGTCGAGGGTTCCAGTTGATCCCGATTAACGGAACAGCCTGCTCGTGAAATTAACGTGCAAGTGGCTGAGCACTCCACAGACACGTGTACCCTTAACGTGGTTCTCGGAGATATTCAGTGTGACACAGAGTGACAAGGCTGACCCTTTGAATTACAGGCACACCAGAAACAGGAAGTAAGAGTGAGAGAAAGTTGTGGTGAAAGAGTACAGCAGGGTTCGCCACCATCCTCTGCCGGAGCCTCGTGGAGCTTTAGGTATTTTCGTTCAATAAACACTCACAACGCCGGTCTGGGAATCGAAACCGCGATCCTATGACCGCGAGTCCACTGCCCTAACCACTAGGCCATTGCACCTCCACTCTCTTTGTTATAATAGAGAGAAGAGAAACCTTTTATAATTCAGGTGATTAAGAAATTTTAGAATTAACTTGTAATTTGAATACGTTATTTTTATTGTTTACACAGTTTCTATAATTTCTTACATTGCCACTCGTCAATCCGAGAAAGCCATGTAAATCACAGAATCTTATTTCCACTTAGATGTGAATTTTCATCCCAATGATCAATTTTCATGAAGTACCCATCCATCTCTCATTCTGTTGTTCCCGTATGTATGTATGTATGTATGTATGTATGTATGTTTGTATGTATGTATGTATGTATGTATGTATGTATGTATGTATGTATGTATGTTTGTATGTATGTATGTATGTATGTATGTATGTATGTTTGTATGTATGTATGTTTGTATGAATGTATGTATGTATGTTTGTATGTATGTATGTATGTATGTTTGTATGTATGTATGTTTGTATGTATGCATGTATGTATGTTTGTATGTATGTATGTATGTATGTATGTTTGTATGTATGTATGTTTGTATGTATGTATGTATGTATGTTTGTATGTATGTTTGTATGTATGTATTTATGTATGTTTGCATGTATGTATGTATGTATATTCGTATGTATGTATGTATGTTTGTATGCATGTATGTTTGTATGTATGTATATTTGTATGTTTGTATATTTGTATGTATGTATATTTGTATGTATGTATGTTTGTATGTATATATGTTTGTATGTATGTATATATGTTTGTTGTATGCATATTTGTATGTTTGTATGTATGTGTGTATGAGTGTGTGCGTGTGTGTGTGTGTGTGTGTGTGAATGTATATACATATTTACATTCATTAAGAGAACAAGAGAATGTGTATGGGTGCGTATCTGCGTGCGCGCGTAGGTGTGTGTGAAGAGAGAAAAAACAGTTTTTTTTTAATAAAAGAACAATGGTTGTCCCAGATATTTAATGTCACTACTGTATTATTTTAAGTAGTTATGAATTTATATGACTGAAGCTAAAACGGAAAATATAAAAAAAATTTAGTCACCACTTAATGGTTTCCGAATCCCGAAACGTTTAAATTAACTCCTGTTTCAGTCGCATTAAATGTATGAAATATAAAGCCTCTTCACACAAGCATAGACACACACCCCTCTCTCATGCTATCTAATATGAGAGCAGCTGTTTCCTGGTTTCTTTTCTCATGAGACGATTTCTTCAGCTCTAATTAATCCTGTTATTTGTTTCAGTCATTTAGACTGCGGCCATGCTGGAGCACCGCCTTTAGTCGAACAAATTTGTAAGCCTAGTACTTATTCTATCGGTCCTTTCGCAAACAAAACCAAAACGGCATAAATGGACACGTGAGGAATACATTTCGATCCTACACGCCTATTTCACAGCAGTGCTCTACCCAAAAAACGAAAACGCAACAACACATACATATAGAATATGGAAGGAAAATAATGTAAATATAGACCTCGATAAAACAATGAACCCTAACAAACTAGCTAACATAAGAAGATATACTCTAAAAGCAAAAAAAAAAAAAATATCAGAAATAGAAATAGAACAATTGAAAGGAAAAATACATCAGGAAAATCTAGATAGTAGTCACACAGCAATGCCAAATAATAATATAAACACTGAGATAGCAAAACACGAGGACAAACGTAACATTTCCGGCAAAAACGAAGTAAACAAAAAACAACAAACCCAGACCGTAGAGATGTATAATAGTGTACAAAAAGCACCAAACCAGAACACCACAGGCAAACATATGAATGAAAAGGAAGGCAAAACAAATCTAAAGCCTGGGAATAACGAAGGGAAACCTAATAATTACGATACTACGAAAATGAGAATAACCAAAGAACTGAAAACCACAGATTATATCTCCCAAAAATCAAAATAGACAATAAAACAACATCAATAATAAATAGCATAAACCTGGCCGTCACGGAACTAACAACCACAGAAACAACAGGCAATATCACTGAGCTAAATGACATAATATATGCGGCAGCCACTGCAGCCACAAAAGAAGCAGGATACTCACTCAAACCCATCCGAACAGGATTCCTACCACCCAAACAGACCTTGTAGATAAATAACATCCAGAACAAAATTTAAAAAAAGAGAAAAGATTTATCGATTCTCAACGAAATTAGTAAACAATCAACACAACTAAGTAACAAGAAGAAAACAAAAATACTGTACAAATACAGCATTACAGAAAAAGACTTACCTGAGGCAAAAGAAAAACTAAAGCAAGACATCCTTGCCAAAGCACAAAGGATCCGCCGGTATGAGAAACGCCAACGTTTCTTTGAACAAAACAAACAGTTCAAATCCAACCCCAAAAAACTCTACCAAGAACTGGGTAAAAATAAAATAGACATTACTGCAGCACCAACAGCAGAAGAACTAGAGAAATTCTGGAAACAAATATGGTCGGTGAAGCAACAACCCCAGAAAAGGACCATTAAAACAACGAACTTAGCACCTGAGCAACTCTGGGCCCCTATAACAACTGAAGAGGTCACCCAGACACTGCAAAGACTAAGCAACTGGAAGGCACCTGGACACGACAAGATCCCCAATTTCTGGTTAAAACACCTGCCAGGAATGCATAAAAAGCTGGCAGAAAACTTTAACAACATACTAGCAGAGCCAGAGACAATGCCTGAATGGCTCACAAAAGGGAAAACCATCTTAATCCCCAAATCCACGGAAACGGAGAAACCACAAAACTATAGACCTATAACCTGTCTCCCTACGATCTACAAAGCCTTTACTGCAATAATATCGCAGAGATTGAGTAAACACCTGGAAAATAACAACCTGTTTCCATAAGAGCAGAAGGGATGCTGCAAGGGCTCATACGGCTGTAACAATAAAGCCATAACTGAAGACAGCCGCAGAAAGAAGAAAGGCCTCAGTATGGCCTGGGTGGACTACCAAAAGGCCTTCGACAGTGTTCCCCATACGTGGATTCTGGAAACGCTAGCCATAAACAAGGTGGCACCAATTATTATAAAATACATAAGGCACTCAATGAACAAATGGCAGACAGTGCTACAGCTCGAAACAAAAGAGGGACTTGTGAAAACGAAAGCCATCCCCATTAGAAGAGGAATATTCCAGGGAGACACGCTCTCTCCACTCCTGTTCTGCCTGGCACTCACACCTTTAACAGAATTGCTAAATAGAACTGGATGCGGTTACAAATGCTACGGAAAAACAGTCAGCCACCTTCTATATATGGATGACCTAAAATTATATGCTAAAAACGACAAAGAGCTAGAAACACTACTACAGACAGTACACGGCTTTACCAAGGAAATAGATATGAAATTCGGATTAGAAAAATGTGCCAAAACAACCATGAAAAGAAGAAAATTAGTTAAAAGCAGCAATATAACACTAGATAAAGCCAATGAAATAAAAGAACTAGACGAAAACCAACCATACAAGTATTTAGGAGTCAATGAACTAGATAGGATACAACATACACAAATGAAAGAAAAAATAAAGAAAGAGTACTATAGACGAGTTAGATCAATACTAAAAACAGAGCTCAATGCTAAAAACAAGATAATGGGTATCGACACTTTAGCTGTCCCAGTTATAAGCTACAGCTACAACATCCTTAACTGGACACTAAACGAACTATGTAAAATAGACAGGAAAACAAGAAAAATAATGACAGGATATAGGATGCACCACCCAAAATCTGACATAGAAAGGCTATGTAAAGTCAAGTAAAGTCAAGTTCAATAGAATTAGATGTCGAAACAGTAATAAAAGAACTTGAGCAGGAACAAACCTATAAATACCTAGGAATAAATGAAGGCTCTGGTATCCAGCATGCTAGCATGAAAGAGAAGGTTAGGAAGGAATGTTATAGAAGAGTTCGAGCAGTTCTGAAGTCTGAGCTGAATGCTTATAATAAGGTGTTAGCCATAAATTCCTTAGCAGTCCCAGTTGTTCTTTATAGCTTCAATGTGCTCAACTGGAATACCAGTGAAATAGTCAAAATTGATAGAAAAATCCGCAAGCTACTGACTTGTAATAAGATGCACCATCCAAAGGCAGACGTGGATCGTCTTTACCTCCCCAGAGCTCAGGGAGGTCGAGGCTTGATCCAGCTTGAACTTACGTACAAAACCACCACAATCGGACTGGCCAAATACCTTGAAACAACCAACGATTGGATGCTGAAACTTGTTGAAAAACATGAAAGACCGAAAAAACTTCACTCTATTCTGAAAGAGAGCAAAAAATTCGCTACCGAACTCTTAGATACCTACCAACTTGACCAGGTTGAAGGAAATGTGCCAACTGCTGCTGCAAAGAAAATAAAATTAATTGCAAAGACAAAAGCACATGAAAAATTAGCTAGCAGATGGGAACAGAGACCTCTGCATGGCAAGTATGTGGCTCGTAGCAAACAAGCTGATGTCGACCAGAAACGCACGCATTAGTGGTTACGAAGTTCAGGGCTAAAAGCAGAGAGTGAAGGTTTCATATTGGCTGCTCAAGACCAAAGCTTATTAACCCGGAACTACCAAGCCAATGTGATAAAAAATGGAGCTGACCCAAAATGCCGATTTTGTAACGATGCGACTGAAACTATAGACCACCTAATCTCATGGTGTAGAGTCTTAGCACCTGTAGAATATAAAGCAAGACATGACAGGGTTGGCCAGTATTTACACTGGACAATATGTCGGCATTATAAAATCAAAACCGCTGACAAATGGTATAAACACCATCCTGAAGCTGTAACTGAGGGAGAAAATGTGTCAATTCTCTGGGACTTCCCCGTACATACTGACAAAACTATAAAAGCTAATAAACCGGATATTATTATAAAAGATCAGACAAAGAAGACGTGTTTATTAATTGACATGAGTATTCCCTGTGATCATAATATAGCGGCGAAAGAATTTGACAAGATCAGTAAATATAAAGACTTGCTAATAGAAATTGAAAAAATGTGGCACCTCAAGGCGACTACCATACCAGTGATTGTAGGATCTCTAGGAATGATAAAAAAAAAGGTACTGAAACCTATTTGAAAATGATACCAGGCTTACCATCTCTACAGGAAGTGCAAAAAATCGTGCTAACTGGAACGACTCATGTACTGAGAAGAGCATTATCGCTGTGAAAACAACATCCATTCATGATTTTTTTTTTCTTAAATACATGTTTTACCTATGAATTTGCGTGTGTAAATTGGGAATGCATACAACGAGTTTCTTTGCCCTAGGTGTACGGAAAACACTCGGCGAGAAATGGGAGAAAATTTGAAGAAAGAAGAAAAAAAACAACATAATAATAATAATAATAATAATACTAATAATAATAATAATAATAATAGTAGTTATAGTAGTAATAGTAGTAGTAGTAGTAATAATAATAATAATAATAATAATAATAATAATAATGATGATGATGATGATGATGACGATGATGATGATGATGATGATGATGATGATGATGATGATGATGCCCTGATGCAGTACCAGGCAGTGGCTCTCATGGCTTCTGATCTTAATTGATTGGAAGTGTTATCATGTACATTGTTTTGTCTTGATATAAAAGATGGGCTACAGCAAATATTTTGCTCAATACCACAGATTTTCTTGTCAGTTGTTTTGACCTTAACCAGTTGAGCATGTCCCTTGGTGGCTGACGATATGTACATCTCTGATCACGAGCAGAAGTAGTGGGGGAGCATCATAGCCATGTGTTGAGAGGAATTCTTTGGGGTTTGAATAATTCACCTTTGGAAACATGGGTGTTTTGCTCAACATCCTTAAACAACCCTTATTCAGGGACCTTTTGAGCGGGATGGGCTACTCGACCTGAAGAAAATTCTAACTGGGTCCCACCTGCGAGGTCATGCGCTGTTTATCTTGATATGAGATCACCATGTCACGCACATATGGTTTTGATACATGTCCCTGGTGTACCCTTATCAGACGGGTAGTCAAGATGGGTATATTGGACTTTGTATATTTTACTCCAGTGTCACTTTGATGGCATGCACTGCTCTCTCACTCAATAATGATGATAATAATAATAATAATAATAATAATATGTGGAAGACCAGAATAGGAAATAACTAGAAAAAGGGTAAAAAGAAAAATGTGAAGGAAAAACAGCAGCAGCAGTAACAGTAGTAGTAGTAGTAGTAGTAGTAGTAGTAAGAAGTGATGGGAGGCAGGATGCTGAATCGGATCTTAAAAATGCGTTATAGTTCCCGTATTTGGTCCTCAGAAATGAGAGGTTGCAAAAAAGAAAAAAAAAAGAAAAAAAAAAAAAAGACCCAACTCCTTCCTCTTCCATTCAATTTTCGTGCCAATCCTCACCTGCGTTGGGTAATGACCGAGAAAGTACGATCGTGAACACAAGCGACAGGAATTGGGTTCCTCTAAATCAGGGCTTCTCAACGGGAGCCATATGGCCCCCTAGGGGGAGATGAAACATTTCTTGTGGGGGGGGGTCACAAGGTGAAGTTTAAAAAATAGGGAGCCACAGAGGGCTACGGGTGGGGGGGGGGAAGAAAATTTGGGAATCATAAAATTTTAACCTGTAGGTATGTAATTTTATTTGTAAAATGCACATTACACACATATAGAAGAAACACATGAATATGCATTTATAATTATGAAGGATCATCCTTATGTACTAATTTTCTATTACACTCATATATGTACCCAAAGAACACGTTAAAATATTAAATTTTGAGTATTTTATGTCTGGTTCGTAAGATGAACAGCTAAATATCATTGCATCATACCAAATTGCTCCAAAATTTTAAGCTGTAAAACATACATACACAATGGACAGTGCAGAAGGCAAAGTCATAGTTATTAATCAAAACTCCACTTCAATATTATTGACGATATGGAAAATCCATCCAATCAACAACGTCCATGCTAACTGGTTAACATCCGCACAAGCCTCTTTAAGATTCATTTTTCTTTTTTACTTTGTCAAATTGCATTACTTCTTCTTTCTCTCTCTGTGCTTATCTCATCCTACTTCTGCTCTTGATTCCGTACTTTCTTGTTTAATTATATTTTTCTGCATCGTTAGTGTGCAAGTATCTACTTCTTTTCACTTCATTTTACTTAAGTTTTTATAAGTTACTATAATTATCATAAATATTCCGACTGGGTCCATAGCGTCAGAGCCGAGGGCGGAAAGGTCGATCCACCAAGTTAAATCATTAATCAACCATTCAAACTGGACCCAAGCGTTCAGAAAACTGTTTCTTCACATACGAGTATAGGATTTATTTTCAAAAAAGACCTATAATTAATAAGGGCTTTGAGAAGTAGTCAAACTAAGATGGGGGATCAAGAGGAAGGTGAGAGACTGAGGGTACCCTGAAAACAAACAGACAATTCATTAGAAAATCAGATAAAACCATTCTTATATGCACTTTTTTTTACAACTATTAAATTATTAATCAATTTAATAATTCAATAATTGATCACTGAATAGTATTATATATTTAATTCGAGTAAAATTTAATATTGAACTATGTTTAGTAGAATATAACAAAATATATTATAAAATCATTTTTCTTTAAAAAAGAAAATACATTTTCAATATACTTTGTTAACTCTTTTCGACAGTTCGAGTTTGATTCAACAATAAATCAGCCCTATTTTCTCCATGAATTTACCAGCACACTTGCTTTAGCTATCACTTTTATAATTTAGTATCTTTTCATCAAATTAATTTTATTTCTGGATTATCAACTGGAAAGGAAATGATAAATATTTGTCATGCTATTTTTATTTTTTCATAAGCATAACTATTAATTTGTTTTTCCCGGTTATTAAAGCCTTTGATTTAGTTAACTGCGTAATGTATTGACTTTATAAACTTGTTTTCACTCTGACAAAAACGCTTGAAACTAACCTTTTGTTTATTCAACTTTTTGAAGATATTTATTTATTAGTTCAGATAAACATGGCAAGTGCATCTAAAAAAAAAGTGTAGACAATATTCTGTCGAATATCTTGCTAATGGATTCATTAAATCTCCACAAAATTCTACTGTGCCTATGTGTCTGCTATGCAAGACTTTGTTCTCAAATGGCAGTATGCGTCCCTGCAAACTAAAAGAAAAACATCTGGAGACTGCACATAGAGGTTAGAAAGACAAGCCACTAGATTTCTTCAAAAGGTTATGAGTTTCAAGGAAGGATGACAGTGAATCAAATGTTCACTCAAAAAGCAGCAAAAATAGACAAACGAATGTTGGCTTCTCACAAGACAGCAAATTTAATTGCAAAAGCTGGTAAGCCTCATACCATTGGTGAATCTTTGATCATGCCTGCAGTGGCTGTAGTGCTTTCAACAGTCATGGACCAGAGTCCACAACAGGTTACTAGAGTTATTCCTTTGAGCAACTCATCAGTATCATGCTGGATTGATGAAATGGTAGGTGATGTTGAAAGCCAATTAGTTTCAAAACATAGGGTAAACGAGTTCTCACTTCAAATAGATGAATCAACTCAACCTGATAATTCTGCTTTTTTAATGGCATTTGTTAGGTTTCTTAATGTTAGGTGCAGCTGCTAAGATCGGAAACTAAATCCACTCACAAAACTTTGGTCAGCCTGAGGTTTGATAGAAGCCACTTTCCCAAGGTGCCATGCAGTGAGACTGAACCTGGAACCATGTTGTTGGGAAGCAAGCTTCTCATCACACAGCCACGCCTACGCCTATATTATTTAAACATTTAGTATTTGCATTTGAAAGATCCGAGACATGACGTGCTGCCTCGTGAGCATGTCGCACCTCGGAAGGCTGAACCCGGAACCATGTGGTTGGTATGCAAGCTACTTACCACACAGCTACCCCTGCACCTATATACATATATATATATATATATATATATATATATATATATATATATATATATATATATATATATATATATATATATATACATACATACATACATACATACATACATACATACATATATATATATATATATATTTGTTTTGCAAGATTTTTCATGTGAAATCGTGTGTTGAAACAGATGTTGTACTTGGGGATGGTCATATTGCCAGTTTAGCCAAACTGGCAATATGACCATCCCCAAGTACAACAACAACAACAACAACACACACACACACACACACACACACACACACATATACATATATATACTTTATTTAAAAGCAGCAGAAATATAACAAAAGACTGTTACTCTGAGTTTCACATTCCCGTTCATCGGACACATTTCATGTGCTTACTCCGGATATATATATATATATATATATATATATATATATAATTAAAACAGTAGGGTAAAAAATTGGATATTAATTAATATCAATTTAATACCAGGAAACAAGCACATTAAAAGAATCAGGGAGATTCAGAAAAAATATCTGAGATCTCAAAGGATTATTGTATATGTAAATATAAAAGAGACCACTAGGTGGACTGCTAATGAGCTAGAAGAAGATCACATGTAATGTGTTTACTAAGACACATTACATGTGATTTTCTTCTAGCACATTAGCAGTTCACCTAGTGGTCTCCTTTATATATATATATATATATATATATATATATATATATATATATATATAAATTTATGGAATGGAGAAAACGCATGTTATAATTGCATACTTTATTCCTACATATGTTTCAAAGGATTACAACCTATGTGATCCATAGGGATCTGTGATGTTAAAATTGTAACCTTCTCATCAGGGAAAGCATGGGAATCATCTTAAACGTAAGACATTATGACCGAGTATGAAAACAATAGATGGATAAGGTTATGACGTGATTCATTTGAAAAAAACCGTTAGAGAATTGGACGCTACCGGATAGTGGGTTGGACAACACATACATATAAATGTATATACATACATGCATACATAATTACATATACATATATACACACATATACATATATATACACATATATATACATATATATGTGTATATATATATATATATATATATATATACACACACACACATACACACATACGCCCACATTTACACATATGCCCATACGTACCCACGCATATACAAATATACACATATGTGTGCATGTCCCCATACACACATATATATACATATATATATACACATGTATAAATAGAAATAGACACATACACATAAACATACAAATACATCTACGCCTATAACCAAATAAACAGATACGCATATACATATACATACATGTATACAAACACATACGTAAACACACGCATGCACATACATACATACATACATACATACAAATACATATATATAAGAAAAAGAACTCAAATGTTTTCATATATACATACATATACATATATATATATATATATATATATATATATATATATATATATATATATATATATATATATATATATATATATATGATTGACCGTTGACTGAACACTATTCAATTTTTTTTCTCCGTGTTTTTCTCCTTGTCTCCGTATTCTTTCTGTTGAAGAGCGTAGCTCGAAACGTCAAAGACTTTCCGTATTCCCGAGCGTCATGCTAATACATTCTTTTGTTATTTACACCACCTGTCCTCGTCTGTTGTTGTTTTTTCGTATATTCTCCCATATATATATATATATATATATATATATATATATACACAACCACACATACATGCATACATATGGATTTATACAAATACATACACAATTATATATACATACATATACATAGATATGTACACATACACACATATGTACTTACAAACATACGTGCACACACCCACACAAGTATACATATATACATACATACACACAGACACACTCACACACACACACATATCTATATATATAATATATATATATATATATATATATATATATATATATATATATATATATATACAGACACACACATATATATACATATACATACATACATATACATACACATGTGGACATACACACTCACATATACTTGTATACACAATCATATACACACATGTATATTTACACACACACATACATCTAAATATAGACATATATTTTTTTATAAAAAATACATTTACGCAAATACGCTCCCATACTTATTCACAAGTACACTCATATATGAATATATAAATAAACCTATGTATAAGTAAATACATCTGTGCACAAAAATGTACATATATCCAAAAAATCATACGTAAATGCATATTGATATATTTTAAAAAAATAATATTAAGAGGAGTAAAGATAAGGGTAAAAGTAAAAATATAAATGATAATGCGTATATGTACACAAAGAAATAAATAGAAACACCTCTAGTTTATACAAAACCCTGAATATGTATACACAGACACACACATACACATTTTCTCTCACAGATACACGTGTATATATAAACACCTATACCGGTATATTCATACGTACATAAATTTTGTATGTGTTGGTTGTTACAAGAGTTTATCAAGATTTAAAATATGCTCTAATTTAGGTTAATAAATTACGAAAGTTTAGATAAATAATTTGAATCGTAAATAATTTTAATCTTTTAACCTTTGAGGGAATTAATAATATGTTTTATTAGAACTATTTGATGAACTTACTTATTACGGGTTAATATGATAGCGTTTCATAAAAACAGTGACTGTTATTTAAATGCTGAAAATGTATGTTTTTGCCAATGTTTACATCAGAAAGAATGTTCTATGAAAGTATTTACCAGATTATTCTTTGAAAATAAAATAAAGAGGAGTTCGGTAACACAAAGATGGCAAAATTTTCCACCCTTTTCATATGGCTTAGAAATAGAAAGAATAAGCCAGTCTAGTTTAAATTTAAGATCTTTAAGATCCCAAATTAGTTTGCTAAGGCTCGTGGTATTACGTTTGCTTCTATCTCTAAAAGATGAAAAATGGTTAGAAATTCTAGTGGATAAAGGTGTAGAGGAAGGACCTACGTAAAAGTGAGTATTTTTGGGAGTACTAACTTGGCATTGGTAGATAGTGTTTCTGAGTTTCGCATTTTCACTTAAAAAACTAATTCTTTTGGAATTGACTTCTGAAATAATGATTTTGTTGTTGTGACTATTACTATTATGTGTCGTGTTATTAATATTGTTCCCCATATTATTATTATTAGTGTTATTATTGTTATTTTGGTAAGGGTTAATAATGTCTGGTTCAATGTTATTACTGTTTGAACTCTCTAGTGGATGCAAAAGCCTCATATTGTGTGCTGATATTATATGCGAAATGTTCTTCATGTTAGAGAAACCGATTCTAACCTTGTGTGTGTTTATGACTTGGGAGTAATGAGAATGTTTAGGAAAGTTCTTATTTATAGCGTTTTGGAACTGGGATACCAAGTTTGATTTTACACTTTTACTAAAAGGAAGAATTACCCAGACATTTTTATTAGGTTCTGGTTTAGAATGTTTTCCAGTATTGTTTATAAATAGTCTTAATTTATTATTATCATTGAGACAAGGTTTTATTTGACGGTTATTTCCCCTATTTCGTGAAAAAATGTTAAGCTTGTTGCTATCGTTAGGTAATTTATGATTGAGGTTATCTTCGTATTCATTTTTATTATTTAAATTAAAAACTGTATCATTATTACTATTGCTATTAAAATTATTATTATTATTACTACTCAGATCGGTTTCATAATTAGAATCTATATAATTAACCTTTTCTCTGTAACCTGCTTTTAATAAAGCTAAATTGTAAAATTCAGCCTCCTTATTGAAGATGCATTCATTCGTAGATAGATTGGATAGTCTAAGTGAAATATTTTTGACCAAATTTCTCGTTACAGAATTTGGATGATTGCTGGATTTACTGATATATTTTAGGTTAGTGGAGGGTTTGTGATACGGGAAAAATGTTTTAGTGTGTAGATCTAAAGTGACGTCCAAGAAGTTAGCTATAGATGTTTTATCTTCAAATACTATACCAAAGCCCATTCTACTAAAAAACCTAGCTAATTTATTTTTAACTTTTTGTATTTTTTGATTTGTGGTGTTCTCTAAGTATAATAGACAATCGTCTCTGTATAGACCACCCTTAACATTTGGGAATTGGTCTTCTAATTCGTATAGAATGTATGTGCATACTAAATCTGCTATTTGTGCTGAATCGGAACTTCCCATAGGGACATCGAATCCTTCTTATCTTGTTGAATGCACACACACACACACACATATATATATATCAAATTATAATCAGGGGCCAGGTAATTGCTTCACCACGCACCCAATTTGGAAATAGGAGTTAAAATGCCTTTTCTGCTACCATGGCATTATCAAAATTATTAATTATTAATTAATTAATCCTTCTTAAGTATCGAATCCTTCTTAAGTATCCATAGTTTTTTTTATTGAACTTAATTATGGAATTTCTAGCTGCTTTAATAACTTTAAATTCCTCTCTAGGCATACCCGCCTTCTTGTGAGCAAACCAAAGTGCTTTGTTTAAAATAATGAGATTAATTGAGGGATAAAAAATTAGAAATGTCAAATTGGATAAATTTGGCATTATGTTTGTTATTAATATTGCGAAACCATTCAACTACCTGCAAAGAATTAGACTATAAACTAAGTTTTTGTATATATATATATATATATATATATATATATATATATATATATATATATATATATATATATATATATATATATATATATATGTATATGTGTGTGTGTATATAATAATAATAATAATAATAATAATAATAATAATAATAATAATAATAATAATAATAAAAGGGTTAAAATTAATTAATTCTTTAATTAATCAATTAATTAATTAATAATTAATAATTTTGATAATGCCATGGTAGCAGAAAAGGCATTTTAACTCCTATTTCCAAATTGGGTGCGTGGTGAAGCAATTACCTGGCCCCTGATTATAATTTGATATATATATATATATATATATATATATATATATATATATATGTGTGTGTGTGTGTGTGTGCATTCAACAAGATAAGAAGACAGAGAGTGATACATATGTTTGTGTCCGTGTGTCTGTATGTGTATGTATGTGTATTTATGTGTATGTATGAGAAAGACACTCATCTCAACACCTGCATTCTGTAAAAGAAGTATGGGTTATTCAATATTACTGCGCATGTTAAGTGTTTAGGAAATTATATGACTAAAACTAAAACGCAAAATATAAATAACATAGTAACCACTTAATATTTTCCGACTCCCCTCCATTTTAATCTGTTAATACCATCCGCCTTGAAACCATCCCTGGCTCTATAACGCAAACTTTATGTTTAAAGTGGTCTACATTAAAATCTTTCATCAAACTTTCATATGAATTTATGTTCCATTTCAAACTTATTCGAAACAAAATCAGTGTATTTCAGTAGAAATATGGGATCTTTTCCTTTTGGCCGGCACATAGAAAAAATAATTTTTTGTAACTAAACACTTTCAAATTTCGTATACTGGGGTCTCCTCACTGTGCAGGCAAAGTGAAAGTAGTGTTAGTTTAGCTCCACGACAAACCTGATCAAGTAGACCAACAATGAAATGCATTGAAAATAATGGCCATCTAAAATAGCATTATATGTTATGTCTCTTTTTCGAAGAATGGGTAGCAATTTGAATTACTTTGACTGCTATTTCAAGCAGTTTGAAAAACAGATCGAGAATCCTACATGTACATGAGTACAGACATCGCTGAATGTTGAACAAGTTCGATTTCAAATTACATGGCTGATCCTATGACACAATAATTTGAGCTGAATTACAGGCAGACTTAAGATTTGTGAGCGAAACTTGAAAGATGGAAACTGTGAGAAAGCCGTTTGGATGGTCCATGCTCTGCCTGAGGATTATATAAAGGGTAGAAATGCCTGCAGATAACCAGACGAACTATAATATAATTGACAGTAGCTGTAACTCAAGGGATTAACCTATTACATTATGTCGGCCGTTTGGTATTTCAGTACCCCCATTTGCTTTTTCAGTTTAACTAATGCCCAAACAAACTTTACCTTCCGTCTGAAGTAGATAAAATAATTAGCTAATGAAAACGCAGGAAAGTAGTATTCTATCATGAACATAGTCCAATTAATGGAATCTGTCAAATAATAATTTGTTCTTCTTCGAGCAGTTCCTATCTTAATGATATTGGATGGATTTCTACTAAAAGCAAGAATGGAAAGGGAATTATAGTGTGACATTCTGTTATTCTTAGGTATAATTTTTAATATGTTACGAGGTGGAGATTGAACAAAGTGTCTACATTATCAACAACATGCATACATACACAAACCATGAACACGAGAAACGGATGGAAATGTTTAAACAAGAACACAAATATCATATGCTTCACGTACTGAATCTTTGTAGCAATTAGGCTACCAAGATTCTAGATGAGGTGGAGAATAAATAAATAAACAAATTATGTTAATCCTTTATGCTTATTTGGTCGAAGTCAGGCTATGATTAAATAGAAGGGAAAAGTGCAGTGCAGATGGTGGAAATAAAATCTATCCGTATTAAGGATATTAAAATATGCCATACTTATTTGCTCTTGTGAACTCTATGGAACAGAATCCATTATAGTAGCGGTAGAAAAGGTAGAGAAAGGAGACAGTACGTCTGTAGGTTAGAAAATGGAAATATCTGTCTGTGATTGTGTACCAATAATTCACGTGATCTGTTTCTGGAGGCCGTATAAGATGTGCGGAAGCAGGGCAACATCGTCCCAATTGTGAAAATGAGAGCAATACTCTATTGAGCTTTGTTGAGTTTCAATAAGTGTTGGAGCCTGAAGTGACTTCTGGCCTTTAAAAGAAGAGTTAACCATTGGGACGCAGTTCGATAATGATGTACTTTTGACAGGAAAGATCTTCGATGAGAGTGAAACCCAACAAATGGCGTGATTTTGTCGGCTGTGATGATGTTTTCTTCATATGAACAGCATTCGTGGTTTCTTGCTTTGAAAAGAAATGAGATTGACATTTCTCCATTGGAGGATGCTTTCAAGATCCCTGTTAATAGAATCAGTGTTTTTGGCTTGTGATGTCTAGGTTATGATGGGATAATTCATGGTTCGGAATGAAGGGTATAGGAATCTAGGCGAGTATTGTTGAATGTAGCGGCAAAATATCTTATAGATACCGATAGGAACTACGGCGGAGGTAAAGAATTCGTACATCACCCGTTTTCGGTGTAACAAAAATCCTAACCCTAAACCCTAACCCTAACCCTAACCCTAAACACTGGATGCAAGTATTCTTTACTTTCATCGGAGCTACTGTCATTGTAGTTAAAAAATAAAAACACTTAGAGAGCAATAATAAATGAGACTATTTATAAAACATGCTTAACGGATATAGGCTGCAGATGTTGACAATAGACTTTTAAGATTGGCACTTAAACTGTTTTTAATTATGTAAGAAATTAGAACTTAAGCCATATCCTGATCAGGCATCATAGAGGAAAGACGGATTTTTGTTCGTTTTGTTTTGAGTCTTGGTAATATTGTAGGAAGCAACAGAGACAATCAGAAAGGTCAGTAATTAATTCATTTCACAATTTGTGATTAATTGTATTGTTTCTGGTTCTATATTATTTCTTTATTTATTTCTGTGACTATAACTTAGTATCCAATGAATTCATTTTTGCTTCCACTTGTATATATCATATATTTGTGCACACAGACTAAATCTTAGATTTTTTACTTGCATTTGACTGGCAAGTGATTTGGTATGAGACCGCGCGTTGAAACTGAGGTGATTACTTTGTAGAAGAGTCATTAAAAAAATTATGAGGAAATTATGAGGAAATAAATGATGACATGTGCATTAACTCCTCTCCCTTACACAGAAAGAAATTTTCACAACAAATTCCGATATAATCGCAATCCCCACCATGTGAAACGTATCTCTAGGAAATTTCATAAAAAAATTATCCCTTTTCAGAAAGTTATGGGATAACAGACTAAGTGTGGTCCTACAAAATTGGTGTAAGTAAATTAAGACCATTTTTCTTATTCAGCTTTCTATTCAACAACGCTCAGCAAATGTGAAAGAATACTGGAATCAGCATAATTTCTGGATTAAACTTATTTGTAGAAAGTAGTGTTGCAAATATTTGAGCAACTGCTATATTTCCAGAGTTATAAACAGTATAAAACGCTATTTGCAGAATTTAAAATGTTAGATTTTCTTCCTGATTGAAGCGTACTTGAAATATCCAGTTATAGTATTCAATAATAAAACATTAATTTGGAAATTTATTAAAATTGGAATTTATAAAGATTTTCCAATCTAGACATAAGTAATTGTTTTCTTTTAATAAAAGTTACATAATCTAAACTAATTAGCTTTATTATAGTATATATAGAGATGTGCCTGTATGGGTGACTGGTCTTCTGTTTTTATTCGACATTATCATTCATTTTGTTCTTCACATTCGATGTGAATTGAAAGCTAGTGAAATCGAGGATAAATTCATGGAATGGAACGGGGCAATCTTTTTCCCTTCGAAGAATCTGGAGTGTGAAAGCATTGATAATCACTGATATTTTGTATTTTCTTCTTTTACAGATTAATCTACGTTTGAAAATATGCTCCGCGAACTAAATATGTTGACTGTTGTGTTGATACTATATATGGGATTGTTTTTGGAGTCGCATGTTGCTGTCTCAGACATCTGCTCAAAATGTGTATGTAATCTTGATGTAAACTGTAGCAGTCGCGGATTGTCTTCAATTCCGAAAGGCCTTCCGATAAATATTACATCTTTGTAAGTATTAGAATTTGATTCTGACATATTTTCCGCATACTGTGTTTCAAATTCTCATTGGTCATGTTCCCAACTAGTACCTTATATTGTTGATTTCACAGCTTATATTGTTGATCACACAATGTTATATTAGAGTAAAACAAGCCCGTAAGTTCTCTGTTGTGAAGGCAATTAGTCTCTTTCCTCTATTGAACCTATGATTTGCAGCAAATATGAAATCATATTACTAATATCTTGAACTTATGGCATAGTTGAAGAACGGAAGGAATGAAAACTTTGGTATTAATTAAATGTGTTGAATACGAGTACACAATATTATACTATTTTCTGAATTAGCTGAAAGTGTTGTTTACATCAGGCTGAGTAAAAAGAAAGCAACGTTTTGAAATAAGAAATTCATTGCAATATATTTTAACAATGCAGAAATTTCATTCATCAGAGTAAATACCATTACAATCAACACATTTTTGCCAACGAGTTTGTTTATTCCGGTAACATAAAAATCTGAAGTTCTGGGGCTGATGAACTCTTTGAACATACTTTCAACTCCTCTCGCAAGAAACCACCAAGGTGGTTGAAAAAGTGGTAGTTGGTGGGAGAAAGGTCTGCGGAATAAGTTGGGAGGGGAAGAACTTCGTAGCCAAGTTCCCTCAACTTCTGGAGCGTCGTTAATGAAACGTGTGGTCGAGCATTGCCATGAAGAATTATTGTCCCGCTTCTGTTGACCAGTCTGGGATGGAGGAGTAGCAGTTTTTCGTTCATTTTGGCAATTTCATAGCAATATGTTTCTGCAATAATGGTTTTTCTGGGTTTTAAGAAGTTATAAGGGATGAGTCTAGCAATACACCGAACAATCACCATAACCTTCTGCAAAGAACGTTTTTCTTTTATTATTGTATAAAATCCACTTTTCGCTGCAAGTTACAATACGGCCGAGAGATGGATCGGTCTGGTTACGGAGAAGTGACGAGCAAATTTCATATCTGCACATCATATGATTCTCATTCAAATCGTGTAGCACCCATTTGTCGAGGCTTTTTTGATTTTCCGATTGCATGCAAATGGTTGCTGGCAGTTTTCTGGCTAACTTGAAGTTCTTTTGTGACTTCTCGAGTGGTTTTACGTGGACCTCTCTCAAAGACGGTCTTTAATTGACCGCCGTCATCGCTGACAGACGTTTACGATCTTCAAGGCTCAGGACTCCACTGCAAAATCGTTTTAACAATTTTCGAGCTGATCACTCGCTGGTCATTTCCTAACCAAACGTTTCTTTGATGTCGCGAGCAGTTTCAGCTGAATAGCAAAATTGCTCTGATATCGCACTTTGACAGTTCCATTTCAGATTATTATAACAACAGTGAAAAGAAAAATATTAATGTTAATTTATTGATGCATTTGATGCCAAATTCCCTTTCAAGACTGGGATGTGACCTTGCTGCAGGCAATTATCCGATGGTGGTGTGTTTACGTCCTCGTAACTTAGCGGTTCGGCAAAAGAGACCGATATAATAAGTACTAGGCTCACAAAGAATAAGTCCTGGGGTCGATTTACTCGACTAAAGGCGGTGCTCCAGCATGGCCGCAGTCAAATGACTGAAACAAGTAAAAGAGTAAAATAGTAAGAATGCTGGTTGAGAAGTGAACCAAATAAAAGATGCATCTGCCAAGCGACTGATAGACCAAGCTAGAGCAACCTGTAGAAATTCAGAGAAACATAATAGAAAATTAGCAGAAGGAGAGTGAAACAGCTGTAGCAGAAGGAGAGTGAAGCAGCTGTAGCAGAAAGCGGTAATGAAAAGGTAAGAGATGGAGAATACGAAGCAGATGGAAACCGCAGAGTACCAGAGAATACTGATAAAGTAACTAATGAAGACGGTCGAGATGAACAAATGTCAGTAAGTACCGCACAAGACTTGAACGATGAAGAGGTAGAGATTTTAGAAATGTTGCAAGGTAAAGTGAGCGATGGGAACAATGAAATACCACCAAATATAAGATATATGGACACCTGTGATACAGGTAACTTTTGCACATTTATCGAGGCCAAATTGCATCCTGATGTCATCACTGAATTGTTTAACAATTCCTAATAAGCCCCGTAGTTGGTAATTTTTTGCAAAGAGATTTAAATCATCCATATAAAAGAGATTTATATTTTTATCAAACATTTTATAGCCATATTGTACACCATCGAGCAATTTTGAGAGAAGTATTAAGGCTAGACAAAAAAGGAGTGGTGATAGAGAGTCATCCTGGAAAATGCCATATGAAATTCTTACATCTCCAGCCTTGAGAGATTCATTGTCACTGTTCAAAGTCAGTGTGGTTCTCCATGATCTCATACTTACAGACAAGAAGTTTCGCAAAGTAGGCGCTATTTTATACATTTCTAGACATTTCTTAATCCAGCTATGTGATAGACTATCAAAAACTTTTTTATAGTCAACCCAGGCTACCGACAAGTTTTTGTGTTGCTTGTGACAATCTTCCAAGATCGTCTTATTGATGAGTAGCTGATCTTTACAATCATAGGATGCCCCTTTTTATTAAAATGCTACAGGTATATTCAGTCAAGACAGATATAAGTATTTCATACATTGTTGCTAAGCAGGGTATAGGTCTATAGGTTTTTGGTTCATTTGTTTCCTCATTTTAGAAGTGGGAATATAACACCATCAACTAGCCAAGAGGGAATCACACTTGGTTGTTGTAAAGTTTTGTTAGTAGTTCATGACTCTTTGGGAAGACATTCAACCAGAAGTTAGGAATTTTATCCTTTCCTGGAGACATCCATTTGCTCGATGGCTTCCTGAGAGCAGATCTTACATCCTCTACCTTGACACCCTCCCACTTTTGCTCTTCTAAGGAGTCTAAGTCTGTAGGTATTCTATCAAATCAAGGAGCCTTTTTATTGTGTGTTTTTATTCTGCCTAAGTTTTATTCCAAAATTCCTGCACTTCTTACTTTGATGGGACAGATTTTACTGTAACTGGTATTTCCCCTATCTTCCTGTAATAATGTTTTGGGTTATTTTTGAACATGTTGCTGTCCTTGAAGAATCTAACGCGCTTTTCATACCTTGCTATGCGGGAAACTTTAGCACATACCTTTTGTTTGATAGTTTCTATGGTGGTATCGATGTCAAGTATGGTTTTCATATATTTTGTCTTTAATTTTCGGATTTTTGTTGGTTTGATAGTCTTGTCAAAGTTAAGGTTTTTTAAACATTCTATGTCAGACCTAAATAGCTGAAATTAGTGTTGAATACACTCTTGCCAAGTAGGCTTTTTGTGGGAATGTCGTCGTTTTCTAAACTTTTCACCACATAGAACCGTTATGATTCTCGCGGATGCATAGTACAGGTGGTTGAGATCTGTAATAGCAACATCATTAGCTGAAATTATATCCTTAAATACAAGGCGGATTTTACCAATTATTTTCTGCTTTTGGTTAGAGTTGCGAATTTTTGGGAGAAAGTGACGTTCATTCATACTGGTTTCTTTAATTTTCAGCCATTCAATCATGATCTGTTTTTTTATATCATCTAGTTCAGTTGGGTCAATTTCTGTGTGACTCTCTTCATCTATTTGATTTTCATCTGCCTTGGTGTTTATGGTTGGTCCAAAAAGTATTTCACTTTACTTCTCAGTTACATTAACTCTCTCTATCATTACTCCATTTTCATCAGACCTGAGCTGATCTGTAATTATTTCCTCTGTAGTGTCTTCTTTAGCTGCAACTTCGTTTCCTTTATCCCGTACTGATTGTTTAATTTGTTCAATCTCTAATTCACTTAGTAATTTCTTTTTCATAATGTTCCTTCTGACGTTGGCAAGTTTGTTGCTGTCTATGTAGGGTCTTACTTCAAGCTGCTTCTGACTCCAGTTTAGGTAGGTTTGTTCAGTATTAGATCTATTTGTGGAGAAATACATGGCAGGATAGAAGGCTTTAAGAACTTTATTATTTCCCCTAGACCGTTTTTCATTCTTTTTCTTTTGGTTATTTGATGACAAGTGTGGATGGCCATCTGTTAGAATATTCCGGTTGTGGGGTACTTCCAGCTCCTGTGTTTCGGGAAGATTTGAACCAGTAGCTGATTTTTCGTACCCAGTCTGGTTCCTCACTGGGGTACACGACGCTTGTTTATGCGGGTGACGGCCTATTTGGTTTGTATTTTGCTTTGTTACCATTGAGGTATGACGAGTTTGGACGTTGACATTAGGGGACGCATCTGTCTGTTTAAGGTTAATGTTTTAAGACGACACCACATCCGAGTTCTCTGAATGAAAACATTGCCCGTAACAAGAGATCTATATATTTTTTGTTGAGAGATTTATCTCTGGGCATAGTTTTTTGTGGTGTTTTTAAACTTATGAATTGTTCACACTGTGTTAGTTCGAAAGTAAAAAAATTGTTTTTTGGTATTTTTTGTTTTTTTTGCTTTATTTCTGACACGTGTTTTCATGTGCGTGTATGTGTGTCCTGTAAATTTCACGTAGTTGTGTAAACATTGGGATGTATTAAAATGTATATATGATTATGTAGACATTCGAGTGTATGCGTAATTAATCAATTTGCGTACTTACTGTTTTGTTCCACTCATATTTTATAATTTGTAAACTTCCCGATGTTGATTTTGCAAGTGTCTTTAGCACATGTTTCACTGAGACATCATGCATAGGAGAAACTGTGCTTTGTATGACAGTAAAGTTTCATTTTTGCGATTATTTTCGTTAAAAGGCCACTTCCTTCAAGTCTTCCACAGGTTCCTTTATCCCATTCCACTGATGTTATTAGATTAGATTTGTTTTTGAATGGAGAGTCCGGTGTAGCACATCCATGTTGTTATTCAGTGCGGAGCTCACCAGTTATTCAGCGCGGAGCTCACCAGTTATTCTGCACGGGGAGATCTCTGTTATTCAGCGCGGAGCTCTCCTGTTATTCAGTGCGGAGCTAAATTATTATTATTATTATTATTATTATTATTATTATTATTATTATTATTATTATTATTATTATTATTATCATCATCATTATTGAGTGAGAGAGCAGTGCATGCCATCAAAATGACACTGGAATAAAATATATGAAGCCCAATATACCTGTCATGACTATCCGTCTAATAAAGGTACACCAGACCTATGCATCACAACCATATGTGCGCGACATGGTGATCTCATATCAAGATTAACAGTACATGACCTTGCAGCTGGAGCCCAGTTAGAATTTTCTGGTTAAGTAGGCTATTCCACTCAAAAGATCCCTGAATAAGGGTTGTTTAAAGATGTTGAACAAACTACCCATGTTTCCAGATTATCCAAACCCCAAAGAATTCCTCTTATCACATATCTATGATGTTTCCCCACTACTTCTACTCCTGATCAGAGATGCACATATCGTCAGCCTCTAAGGGACATACTCAACTGGTTAAGGTCAAGCAACTGGCAAACAAACCTGTGGTATTGAGCAGAATATTAGCTGTAGCCCATCATTTATACCAAGACAAAACAATGTACATGATAACACTTCCAATCAATTAAGATCAAAAGCCATGAGAGCCACTACCAAACGTTGCTCTGTGTACCATGTGTATGTGCTGTGGTTTATTGCGGTACTCTTATTTTCACTGTCTTGAATGTGTTTAACGTAGGATGTGTGCGGTGCCTAGTAGTGCTATTTACTGTATGTCATATATGCTTGTAAGTATTTGTGTTTTGGTTATGTATTTGTCTGAATATTTTTTTGTCATACCTAGTGCACCCACTATAATAGGAATTGTTTCTGCTTTTAGGCTCCACATTCGAGTTATCCTATTTCCAGATCTTTCTATTTTGAAACTCTCCGTGTTTCTTTTAGAGAAACGTTGTCATCTGTTGTTATTGATACATCGATTAGAAGGCGTCATTTTCTTGGTGATCTCTTACAATTATATCTGGTCTATTAACCTTGATTTATCTATCTGTGTATTAGCATATCCCAAAGTATGGTTGCTTCCTTATTTTCTGTGACCTTTTCTGGTGAGTGCCTATACCATATTTTTTCTTTTGTCATTTTACAGTGTTCGCACAGCTTCCAGTGTATATAGGTCCAAACTCTGATATATCTGTGAATATATTATTTCTTAGCCAGGACTGGGCAGCTAGAGACAATATGATTTATTGTTTCTTCTCCATCACCACATATTCTATAGTTACTTGTATTTTTTTTCATTATGTGTTTTTGGTGATCTTTGGTGGGAAGGCTTTGATCTTGTGCTGCAATTAAAAATTCTTCAGTCTCTGCTTTGAGTCCTGAGCTTCTTAACCGTTGCTGAGATTTTGCTTTGTCTATTTCTTTTAGCTTAACCCAATATTTGCCATGTCGGGGCCTTTCTTGTTATTGTTTTATCATGATATGCTGTTACTCATCTGATAAGAGTACACCAGGCACATGCATCACAACCATAGGTGCGCGACAAGGTGATCTCATATCAAGATAAACAGCACATGAGCTTGTAGGTGGGGCCCAGTTAGAATTTTCTTCAGGTCGAGTAGCCCATCCCGCTCAAAATCTCCTTGATTAAAGGTTGTTTAAGGATGATAAACAAAACACCCATGTTTCCAGAGGTGAATTATTCAAACCTCAAATAATTCCTCTAAACACATGATGTTTCCTCACTACTTCTACTCCTGATCAGAGATGCTCATGTCAGCAACCACCAAGGGACACGCTTAACTGGTTAAAGTCAAACAACTGACAAGCAAATCTGTGGTATTGAGCAGAATATTTACTGTAGCCCATCTTTTATACCAAGACAGAACAATGTACATAATTGCGCTTCCAACCAATTAAGAGACCACGAGGGCCACTGCCTGATACTGCATCAGGGCACCAAAAGCCACGAGAGTCACTGTCTGGTACTGCATCAGGGCATACACTTATTATTATTATTATTATTATTATTATTATTATTATTATTATTATTATTATTATGTTTTCTTTCTTCTTTCTTCAAATTTTCTTCCATTTCTCGCTGGGTGTTTTCCGGACACCTAGGGCAGAGAAGCTCATTGTATGCATTCCCAGTTTACACACGCAAATCTGTTTCATTGAGTGGAGCATTTGCTAGTAGTAGTAGTCGTGGTAGTAGTAGTAGCAGCAGCAGCCGCAGTAGATGTATCATTATCAGACCCTTCTGCTGAAATCGTAGATCTTAATTTATGATAGTTTGCAGCTGCCATGTCGTTAGCTAAAATTGGTGTAGTCAAGTACGATAGTTTAAGTGTAGAAGTGTTGAATATCTTGTAGTGTTTGTGAAAGCATTTTTAAAGGTTGTCAAAGAATGCAATCGGAATGTTAATTTACCTAACAACGAATAAAGGAAAATAAATCATGTTATATTACGTTTCCTCGTTCTAGTTTTTTTTCTTTTTAGTTGTATTCAGTGGATGGTCAACAATGGTATTGTCAATGCGTTTATGATTATTGTTGGCTTTTATTAGGATCGACATTTACATTGATACTATTTATATTTGTCAAAATGTTGTTCTTGATTTAGAAACCTCTTTTCTACTAGTGGCAGGTTCGAAAATTTGGTTAGAAGATTGAAGTTTTTAAAGAACTTGTGTGGTTTTGCACAAGTTCTCTAGTGGTTGGCATTTGAGGAGATTTTTGCTATTAGGGTTAGTGGAGAGTCATCTCTTTATATAGACCACTGCCCAATTCTAGAAAATACTTATGTATTTCATCATGGAGGAATACATTAAGTCGGAGGCCTGCAGCGAGTCCGAAGACCACGTGGTGGTAACGAAGTTATTAGTTCTAGAGTTTCTAATCCAATAAATATCTTGAAACACAAAATTATGGATTTGCGAACAGCTAGTCTAATATCAATTTCATCGTTGGTTATATCTGTTATTTTTCTACTATATATTAATGTCTTTTTCACAAGGATAGTGTAAATAATAAGACAGCAGTCTATAACGTGAAATTGAAGAAAGGAAGTGTTTGCCTTATTATTTAAATTGATTTAACAACGGATTACTTCACATGAATTGTTTTCACGGTTAACTAAAATATGTTTTTTAACATTTAAAATAATTCATCTATAATTTTCTTTCTAATCCTACAGAAATCAGAAGTGTGATGAACGGGATAATGTTAGAGTTAGTTTCAGTGTCCTTAATGTTAAATTTAGTGGGTTTTGTAATAAGTAGTTCATTTTGTGCTGCTAAATCGAATTTGTTGATTAATTTGTATACTTTGTCCTTTATGGATTTTAAGTTATTAGCAGTTGTTATTTTACAGTTGTTAGTAGGCTCCTTGAAAATAAATTTATGATATGTATCCTTAGTTAAACTATACAAATTAACTGTTTTGTCGGAGTGAATATGTATATATTCAGAATATCTAATATCTGTGATTTGGGATTTTACTTGTTGATGGAATGTATTTGTACGGTGGTTATGGAATGTATTTTAAAGGAGGTAGAAATCCGTTACGGTCAGTCAATTTGTAAACAAAGAGTAAAATACCGTTTGAGGTTTAGCCGGGACGAGTTAGCTCCTTTAGACTAGTTAAGTTGACAAATCTTATGGACATAAGGGGCGAACAAGAAGTATATATATATATATATATATATATATATATATATATATATATATATATATATATATATATAGTCAATTACGAATTAAAAGCAGCGCTAGTGTTGCAAACATTATGGATCTTTCACACTCATTTTATGTGCTTTGCTTGCTTGCTTCGGTATAACACTTTGGGGATGACCCCCCCCCCCCCCCCACACACACACCTCATAGCAATAGGTGTTAAAACATCCGAAAGTCATAGGGAATCCCTTTCCACTTTTCTTCATTTCTGTCTATTTACCAAATTATTTCCTTCCTTGGTATGTATTCGATGCTGAGCTTGCGGGATCGTTACGATGCCGGACAACATGCTTAGCGGCATTTCGTCCGTCTTGGCATTCTGTGATCAAATTCTGCTGAGATCGATTTTTTCCTTCCATTGTTTCAGGGTTGATAAAATAAATATCAGTTGAACACTGGGGTTGGAGTAATAGACTAGACCCTCACTCGGCAATAGACTAGACCTTTAGCGGCTCGGCAAAAGAGAATTAATATTAGGCTTACAAAATCCTGGGGTCTATGTGCTCGACTAAAGGCGGAGCTCCAACATGGCCGCAGTCAAAAGACTGAAACAAGTACAAATATGTATATATATATATATATATATATATATATATATATATATATATATATATATATATATATATATATGCACTCACATATATGTATGTTTATTGTATATATATACAGCAGTAGAAATTTAATATAATTATGTCCTATATATATATATATATATATATATATATATATATATATATATATATACACAGACAGGACACAGATGTGTGTCGATAGCCAGCTGGAGGAGATGTCCTCCTGGGGCTAAAAGCAACATACTGTTAATACCTCGTTCAGAGATTTAACATTGCTTGTTTTCACTTTTTCGATATCAGTGAATAATTTCACTGGAAAAAGTTATATATATTTGCCAAGGAATATCTTTTGCATCGAAGGTCGGCGATTGTCGTACGCTGAGGAAGGGAAATAACCCTGAAACTCGAGTACGTACGTATCGTAGATCAAGATGGGAAAGATAACTTCCCTTGGCAAATACAGACAGGACACAGATGTGTGTCGATAGCCAGTTGGAGGAGATGTCCTCCTGGGGCTAAAGCAACAGTAACATCCACCCTTCGGGGTCAGCCACATTTAAGTGGCAAATATACTTCACTTTATCGTGCAGTTACTGTTAATACCTCGTTCAGAGATTTAACATATATATATATAGTTATGTATATACAACCGTATACATACATACACAAACACACACATACATACATACATACATACATACATACATACATACATACATACATACATATATATATATATATACAGATATAGAGAAAAAATTTGTAGTTTGGAATCAGTAGTTCTTTGACTGCTATTTCTAAATTTTCAGTATGTTGGAGGAGCAACTCAAGCTAATCCCTGTATATTTATGATCCCCCCCCCCCTCGTTCTTCCTCTGTACTACTACGTATCTCGCTTTACCCCTCTAGTTCTTCCTCTGTTACTACTACGTATCTCTTTTTCCCCCTCGTATTTCCTCTCTTTCTCTTTTCCTCTCGTTGCTCACCTATTCTTCTACTTCCTCCCTCTGTTTCTCCCTCTACCACTCTCTCTCTTCCCTTTACACCGGCATGGTCACATGCTTCCGGTCAATAATCCTTTCCTTCCTTGGCTTTCGCCAAGCAACGCACGCACCACTTTGTCCCTCTCGGGTCCGTGCCTCATCGCGTTCATACACACATAATTTTTCTCGTCTGGCCGTAAAGCCTTTTCTGTTTGTTTTCCTGTCTTGTTTTTTGTCCGCCACTACATTCCTCCATGGCTAGATTTAATTTGCGTATACAAATTTAATCTGCGATCCATGGAAAGAGCCGTTTTAGCGATGCGTCCTGCCCAAGCTCGTCGAAGCGCCGGTGTTAAAACGTGGGTGGCTGATGAAGGAGAATGTTCTCTATGTGGCTTGTGTGTTCTCGTCTACGTTTGTTTGCAATGTCCTGTACCCAGATATGCACCTATACATACAGGTGGATGTCGGTATGCACATACCTGTACGTATATATGCATATACTCATTTACTATTTGTTTATATATATATATATATATATATATATATATATATATATATATATATATATATATATATATATATATTTGTACATCGAGTTCTCTTTCTCTGTATACATATATATAAATATATATATTTATATATATGTATCCATATTTGTATAAGTACTTTCGCTACTTATTCTTCATTTTTTCGTTTCCTTTTACTGTTCTTCTATCTCTATTATTTTACTTTTGCTTTTCTGCTTCATTCACTTTCTCATTTTGCTTCAAATAGTTTTCATCTTCTGCACCTTTTCTACTCTTCTTCCCTAGTTTTAAAACTATGAGAATATTAGAAATGCATAATAGCAAGAGAAAATAATATTTTTAGGAGCACACACTTGAATCCGCCCTATGGTGCTTCTATTAATATGATTATTCATAAAAGTCCTCTCTAAAATTAATATTATAATGGAATAATTACTGTGAAGCATTATGTAGAATATATTTTGTAGAATATATTTTCTTGAAAATGGGCTCATAACTCCGAAATATTGAATAGAAGGGAAGTCTACATTAATTCACATATTTGTTTTCTTGTGATTTTCCTTGCATTTACTTCGCATTGTTTTGGCCTCACTCACGATCTTATATTATATCATAAACCCTATTAGCCAATACATTGAATCTTTTTTTTCACCTAACTGCTCAGTACAATTCCTGATAGACTCTCATTTATTTTACAGAAATCTCGAAAAAAATAATATCACGAAGCTTCAAGAAGGAACTTTTGCAGACCTTAAGAATTTAGATTCATTGTAAGTTAGATGAGTCTTGTTGATACAATTTCTTTGACGACGTATTTGTAAATATTGAATGTCTTTCTCTCCTTCTCTCATTATCTCATTCTCCCTCTATCTCATTATCATTCACACACGATGCCTATACATTTGTGATTATGAAAGAGAGGGCTTGCTTTGTGTGTGAGCGGTGCCATCCATATGCGTGTACGTGCTCCTGTTGTTTGTGTTGTTAATAGCCCAGAGTCGTGAGTGTAACTTCATGCATGTAGTATTCTGTCCATAACTTTTTATTGTGGCTTCGTTGGAGATCGGCGCTGAATAGAATTTGATAAAATATGTGCGAAATATGACACTAAATTCTTGCATATTTAGGGTTGCATTACTCATACAGGTTTAAAAAGATTGTGTGGAATTCTGAAAGTATTTAGATGCTAACTTTAACATTGTAAAATAACAGCTATATATACTCCGGCCTTAATGTTTCTGAGTACCATTAAATATATCTACACGGATGTGTCCTGTTCGTAAAAATATAAACATACATATGTGTGTGTTTATACATACATACATACATACATACATATATATATATATATATATATATATATATATATATATATATATAAAATATATAGTTTTAGGGAAAATAACCAAGTTTCAAGAACTCATCGATGAAAATCCACTATCACATATAGAAAAATTAATAATTAAAAGCACAATAAATGAGTATAATATAAAGTAAAGTAAATATCATAAGATAAATATAATAAAAAGATTACACGTGTTTCATAACTAATTTTCAAATAGAAAAGAAATTTAAATCGATTAAAATCAATTGAAATTATCGAAAATAAATTCTATTCAAAAATATAGCTACTCTTCAGATCGTAAGTAGAACAATAATTAGATATATACATCTCAATCAACAATAAGTACCAAATGAATTAATATGAAATACTTATTATATAAAGATAGAAAAATTATTAAAAAAATATCATAATATCAAAATAATAACCATTCAATAATCATCCCTTCATCCATTATAATAACGTGTATATTACATACAAAAAACATCTTACATAAATTATCATTGTTTTAAATACAATTTGAACGAAGTTTAAGTTTAAAATAATAAGGAAGATAAAATTAGTACATATTTAACCGGTGTAATAGTTAAAGCTAAAGACGTTTATTTAATTATAATTAAAAATCAATTGAATAATAGAAAAATACAAGATTATTTATTTCTACAAACGTAATAATAAAAATATCAATGAAAAAATTATATATATATATATATATATATATATATATATATATATATATATATATATATATATATATATATATATATATATATATATATATATATATATATATAAAATATACAGATATAGGGCAGGTAGCCGATAAATTTGTAAATGCCTGCCTCACGTGGTCTTGATGTCGCATGGTCAAAATTCACATGAGTTTATTAGACATTTTCAAATTTATTAGAATATTGAGGCTGATGAGCAGAATAGGGTAACTTCATACCCTTGAACGTGAAACGTCGTACCTAATTAACTAAAGGCAGGTTTGTTTTTTGCTTTTCTCTTCTGTTTTTTGTTCTGTGTGTGCCATAAATATCGCCATCCGTTAGAGAAAAAATTTGTAGTTTGGAATCAGTAGTTCTTTGACTGCTATTTCTAAATTTTCAATATGTTGGAGAAGCAACTCAAGCTAATCCCTGTATATTTATGATTATGATTATATATATATATATATATATATATATATATATATATATATATATATATATATATATATTTATATATATTCATATTCCGCCGAGGTCGACTTTGCCTTTCATACTTCGGGGTCAACAAAACAAGTATTAGTTGAGCACTGGGGTCGACTTAATCCATTTGGCCCCTTCCTTAAAACTGCTGACCTTGTGCCAAAATTTGAAGCCATCAGTATTATTATTATTATTATTATTATTATTATTATTATTATTATTATTATTATTATTATTAATATCAATATTGATCAAGCGTTCTTATTTTGTTTGAAAATCTCTTAATTATATATTTTGTGTTAAACCATACAATGTTGACTTATTATTTTGAATCCTTTACCACACATCTGCTCAATACTGTTTCTGATTATCTCTCTTTGATGTTTCAGGGATTTGAGTAGTAATAATATCGGAAAGATTCCAAAAGAAATCTTCCAAAACTTGACCAGTTTAATGTACTTGTAAGTAGGATCAATCTTATCGATAGTTTTTCACATCTCTAAATTTTTAATGTCTTTTCTACCACTTCCCACTTTCTTCATTTCTGTCTATTTACCTAATTATTTCCTTCCTTGGTATGTATTCGATGGTGAGCTTGTGGGATCGTTAAGATGCTGGACAACATGCTTAACGGCATTTCGTCTGTCTTTGAATTCTGTGATCAAATTCTGCTGAGGTCGATTCTGCCTTCCATTGTTTCAGGGTTGATAAAATAAATATCAGTTTAACACTGAGCATTATCAAGTCTTCGAAAAATTCCGGCCTTATTTGAATTCCAGGGCATGTGATCTACCTATGTGGCAAAAACCATTAAAATCGGATGGACAGTGTGGGAGGAGTTACAGTAACCCCAACACACAGACAGCCACATTACATATTTATGTATGTGTGTGTATATATATATATATATATATATACGGCAAGAAGAAGATGGAGGGGATCAAGAGGTATATATAGAAGTGTTTATATATGTATGTATTTATATTTATAATTTAGCCTTATGAACTTTCTAAAGTCTCTGACGAAGCCCAGAGGCACACCCAAGTACCTTAATTTTATCTACCAAACATTACAGTTCACTTAAGAGATGGAAGTAAAGTGGGGGTACTGTGACCTCTTGGCTGAAACAGCTGTAAGAAACTATTCTACTTTCTATATTCTACATTCTATATTCTAATAATTACTGGTATTTTTTAAATAAAGCATAGTTTATTATACATGTATGTATATTATTGTAATTGTTTTTTTTTAAATAAATAAATAGACATAATATAATATCTAAAAGTTAATGAATACCACCTCTTGATCCCCTCCATTTTCTTACTGCCGTATAAATTAAGGGTAAAACAAGGTTTTACCCTCACCCATTTATTACATTCAGTAGTGTAATTGCCATGCAATGAAAAAACACTTCTTTGTATTAATAATTGGGTATCCTTCCAGCAGCATATTGGATAGATATTATCCCTTAGTTGGTTGGACTCACCTCTAACTTTCTTGGAATTACACACACACACACACACACACGCACATACACACACACACACACACACACACACACACACACACACACACACGAACAGTAAACATCTATATAATATATTGATGCTAAAATGCTTCATAAATGAGCGTATACTTTGCTGTTTGCAAATGTCAAATATAGTAGCCAGACTCCATACAAATCCTACGTAGATTTCTTATAATATTCATTAATTTTGTAGTCTTAAATATTCAAGTATGAATGAGGGCCATGGTTGGCACATATTTGATCAAACTTTTACTCAGCTCATTCAGTCCTAGTTTATAGGTAAGCAACTGTAAAAACTCATACAAACACACTCACTCACGCACACACTCACACACACACACACACACACACACACACACACACACACACACACACACACACACGTGCGTATGTATATAAAATTTTAAACTGGATTCTCTATCCAAGTAAATACAGATATGAACTCCAAATGGCTGTGTGGTAAGAAGCTTTCTTCCCAACGACATGGCTCCGGGTTCAGTCTCACTGGGCGGCACTTTGGGCAAATACCTTCTACTATAGTCTTGGGACGACCAAAATCTTGGTAGTGGATTTGGTAGACGGAAACTAAAAAGAAGTCCGTCGTATATATATATATATATATATATATATATATATATATAATTGTGTGTTTGTGTTTGTCCCCCGCCATTGCTTGACAACCGTCCCCATAACTTAGCTATTCGGCAAAAGAGACCGATAGAATAAGTACTAGGCTTACAAAGAATAATTCCTGGATCAATTTCTTCGACTAAAGGCGGTGCTCCAGCATGGAGACAGTCAAAATGACTGAAACAAGTAAAAGAATAAAAGAATATGCTACATAACCTACCCCAAATACAAAGAAAATTAAATGGCGAAACCAACAAATCCCTTTATTAATGTGCAAGAATCCACAGACAACACATCAGAAAAAGCGAACTACGTAAGATTCTCTAAGCATCTGGAAATATGTGAAAACAGCAAATTCAAGATCATTCCCTCCGACGATTGCCCAAGGGATGATCCAATTACCAGAAGGCAATGGAACTACATTTTATCGAGAATTTCTTGCGTAAACTAATCGTATAAAAAAGAAAAATACATTTGTAATCACATGAGAAATCCCTATTTAAAAAAAAATTTAGCATACCAGATGAACCAAATCAGATTAGTACTGGATATTATTTTTAATAATATTATTCCGTTTGACCTTGCCTTTCATCTTTTCGGGGTCGATAAAATAAGTGCCAGATGTAGACTGGGGTCAATGTAATCGACTTGACCCCTTCCCCAAAACTGCTGCCCTTGTGGCAAAATTTGAAACCATTATTTTTAAGAATATTCTCGTTACAATTACTAAAATAACTGGAAAAATTCACTTAAGCAATCAACACACAGCGCACGCACGTACACACACAGACACACAGAAACAAACACGTACACACACAAACACGCACGCACACACACACATACAGACACACTTGATCACACACACTTAAACACACACGCCTTTTAAAAGGCTTTCAAAGCATTTTGATAGATTCTATTTTTACAGTTGGGTAGCATGACAACTCACCATATGTACAAAAGCCGACTCTTTGGACTGTCATTAATTTCAGCTATCGCCCAAAAGACCCCTTCATACAGTTGTGTAACCCAAATACAATGCAATTTTAACGATCCCTGAAAAACTCCATTCTTTCTTTCTTTCTTTCTTTCTTCTGTTTCATTCTCTTTATTCATCGCATACACATACAACTTCACGCACGCACATACACATACACAAAAATACACACACACACACACACACACACACACACGCGTATATATATTCTTTTTTATTCTTTTACTCGTTTCAGTCATCTGACTGCGTCCATACTGGAGCGCCGCCTTAAAGGGTGTTAGTCGGAGAAATCGACCCCAGGACTTATTCTTTGTAAGTTATGAGGATATAAACACGCCAACATCGGTTGTCAAGCGATGGCGGGGGGACAAACACAAACACACAAAGATAAATACTTACACACACACATATACGATGGGCTTTTTCCAGTTTCCGTCAATCAAACACACTCACAAGGTTTTGGTTGGCTCGAGGCTATAGTAGAAGACACTTGCCAAAAGTGCCACGTAGTGGGACTGAACCCGGAACCTTGTGGTTAGGAAACAAGCTTCTTACCACGCAGCCGCACCTGCGTGTATCAATACATATAAATTCAAAATAAAAAAGATCGTTTCTTCCCAATTCAATTCCAGATTTTTTAAAACTCACATATACTTATATAAAAGCATCAATTTTCTGTAAACAAATCTTTCATGAATCTCTCAAAAGCGATCAAAGCATCATATAATTACCCCAAATCGTAACTAACTCTTTTTGTCCACACACACACACACACACACACACGTACACCCTCATATACCGGGTATATCAGCAAAATTGTTCAAATTTTAGATTCAATTTTGACCCTTTGTATCTGAAGGATGCTTAAAGATAACTTAATGGAATTAATAGACGTTTTTCTAACACTATTGGACTCTACATTGAGTAAGACAAAATGTTGGATTATTCTCCAAGCCCAACAAAAGAATCGCGATGAAGTTGACCATTGGCAAAAATGACATTTTCAGAAACAATTAACTATAGCTCAGGATTGGGTGCTCATAAAGGATTGGAGTAAATTTCGAACGGAAGCTTAAGGTTTTATTTTAAAGTGCCAGAGAGAATCATGGCTGAAATTCTACCTGTTAGGCATCAAGAGTTGCTCTTCTTTTGGCAATGATTTCCTCAACCCTCTTTCTGAATGCGCCACAAGCTTTCTTGATGAATTCTTTATGAATGATCTCCACCTACGTCCTACCAATGGAGTTTTTGAGGGCTTGCAGATTTACTGTGGGGATTTTCACAAGTTTTTCTGATCAGTTCTTTCCAGTCGCTGATGTCTAAAGGGTTCAAATCAGGTGATGAAGGGGACCAAGTGTCCTTATCCCAAAACCTGTTTTCAAACCCGTCCTCTGAAAATTTTTGAGCCACTGTACTTGTGTGATAAGGAGCTCCATCTTGCTGGCACGTAAACTTGAAGTCCTTAGCGATTTTATTGGTGTTTCCCTCGTCTCTTGCCTCAGGATATTCAGAATGAATCCAGGACTTTACATCTTTCAAAACCTGAATATAACAAACTCGTCTCAAACTCTCAGCCTTCTCAAATATGGTCAATGGAATCTTCTTACAATCAGAGGTCCCGCAGGCAAAAATCATCACCGTTTCAGGGTTTTTGTTCCTGAAAATGACATTTTTGTCTCACTTATGAGAAGCTGAATTCAGAACGCGGCTGTTGTGTCTGTTTGTGTGCGTATCTTGGGTGAAATTCTTCTCATTTGTGTAAAAGATCACTGAGGGATTGTGTTTCACTTTGTTCCAGATCATCTTCGCCCCCCCCCCACTCCAGCCTTCAAACCTTTTGTCCTGGAGTAACATGTTGCTTCATAGGTCTCACATACGATTTCATTTTCAAGTCTTCTCTCACCGTTCTTTGAACTGTCACGGCTGAAACTCCTCTCTCACGTACTAAGCGTCTTATGGATTGAGTTGGATCTCTTCTGATTGATCTCCCCAGCTTCAGATTGATATAATGATGCTTCTTGCGGTTATGACCTCCAAATTCAGTTTTCATCTCCTCTATTCCTTCTTTCTCAAATTTATTCACAATTCTCTTGATGGTTCTTGATGGATTTTGAAGATGGAGCATTACTGAAGGCCTGGTATGGCTGGCACAAGACAATTTCAGCCTGTTCCATTTATTGCTAAATATTTTAATGGGTATTTCACTGATTCTTACAAAAACTGGTGTCAGTGTGGCCAGTTGTCCTATCAGGAAAATATCGAAAATTGCAGATCGATAAGTTTATTGGTTTTAAAAAGTTTAAAGAATTTGTGAGCGTGACAATGTTGTTGGTGCACGCGGTATATCTATACATTTATATAGTACAAACATAAAAAAATACGTGAAGAAAGAAAAAATTACACAAAAATCACACAAAAACTCGAGCTTTCTTCTTGTTCTTGTTCTTGTTCTTGTTCTTGTTCTTGTTCTTCTTCTTGTTCTTTTTCTTGTTCTTCCTGTTCTTCTTGTTCTTGTTCTTGTTCTTGTTCTTCTTCTCCTTCTTCTTCTTCTTCTTCTTCCTCCTCCTCCTCCTCCTCCTCCTCCTCCTCCTCCTCCTCCTCCTTCTTCTTCCACATTTTTAACATCTTTTTAACTATCTTCTGCACTTTCTACACTGGGTTTTTTTCATTCTACTACTACTACTACTACTACTACTACTACTACTACTACTACTACTACTACTACTACTACTACTACTTGTGCTTTACTTTCTTTCTAATCATCAATCTCTCCTTTTACACATTCTATATTTATTTCATCAGTTTTTTCTTCTTTTCTTTCTCTTCCCTTCATCTTCCTTTACCAGTTGTCCCAGCCTCATCTGCTTCTATTTCGTCGTTACGCTTCTACTTCGCTATTCTGAGTGGTACATACTCGTTTCCACGCAATGGTACTCCATTTAATATCAATATTGATCAAGCGTTCTTATTTTGTATGAAAATCTCTTAAATATATATTTTGTGTTAAACCATACAATGTTGAATTATTATTTTGAATCCTTTATCACACATCTGCTCAATACTGTTTCTGATTATCTCTCTTTGATGTTTCAGGGATCTGAGTAGTAATAATATCGGAAAGATTCCAAAAGAAATCTTCCAAAACTTGACCAGTTTAATATATTTGTAAGTAGGATCAGCCTTATCGATAATCTTCCACAGATGATATATTTCCAAATTTTTAATGTCTTTTCTACCACTTTTCTTCTATCTTTTTATCTGAGTCTATCAATCTAATTGTTTCTTTCGTTGGTACGTAGTTTCATGGCAAGCTGGTTGAATTCAGCTTGTGTTTATATATCTGCCTGTATCCATCCATCCATCCATCCATCCATCCATCCATTATTGAGAAACATCAATACATACGTGAGGGATAAAGAAACGAGGAGAGCTGTCTTTGGGTGTGCTAGAAACAACAGCCAAATCACCCTTAAATCACTCACTTTTCTCTCTGAAAATATTAACAATAAAAAAAATCTACCGAAAAAATCTTCCCATGGTTTTGAAGTGCAAAAAAAAAAAAAGAAAAAATTGGCCAAATAGGTCCAGAGTGGGATGATGAGGGAGGGGTTGTAAAAAAAAAAGTTTTCAAAACTTTTTCATACAAAGATGCTTCCCCCAACCCAATCGTTTCGAAGGCTGTGGTTTTAAAAAAAAATGAGGAAATCTCCGAAAAAGTTTCCCCCACAAATTTCTTTAAAATTTTAATCCATGTCGTTTGAAAGAGATTTGTATAAATTTTCGTTAAAAGATACCTATTTTCCTGAAAGTTATGGAGGTGGGGGGGGGGGGGGGTAATCGGAGCTGTCAATTTTCCAAAACTCCTCTCTTCCCCCCATCGGAAAAATTGTCTCCCATAAATCCCTATATACTTTGAAGCCAAAACATCTAAGCGGTATTTGTAGAAAATTTTGTTTAAAAGTATTCATTTTCTGGATATTATGAGGCAACAAAGTCGGGGACATATACATGCTCTTTTACTTATACGATTTTTTTCATTTCATGTTTATTACATTAATTGTTTGAAATGTTCTATCTCCTCTCTCTCTCTCTCTCTCTCTCTCTCTCTCTCTCTCTCTCTCTCTCTCTCTCTCACTCACTCACTCACTCACTCACTCACTGCAAAGCTTACAAATAGGCTGCTGACTTGTAATCTCTATGTTGCTTTAAGGAGAAAGTAAAACTTGACAAATTGCTTCTCCTGTTGTTGGACTACCGTGATGTTTGTTTAAAAAGTAGAGATTATGACTATGATAAAATAATGAAAGCAATATTTACTAAGCAAGTAAGCACTATTATATAAAAAAATAATTAGACGTAATATATAAAACTATTAGAATTGGGAATCAAATGTGAAAATATTATCAAGTGGCTAGCAAAAAACCACCCGGAGAGCGGTCTTTCTGCAGGTATTTAATATCTGTGCTAGAACTGAATAGTTATTACATAAATTTTGAGGTAGGTGAGGTATAGAAATATGAATTAGGAGAGAAGGATTTAGTAAGAATCTCTAGAATAAAACAAAACAGAAGAACATGTTGACAGGGTAAATGTACTAAATTAGTTAAGTGAGCTCTAATGCCATATCTATACCACATTATAGTGATAATAAAGTTAGATAGCTATACAGACGCAGTTGTCTCACTGCATTTCGATTTGTGATAAAATCTCAATGGAATGAAAACTCTATGGACACAAGAGGAAGATGCCACGTACTGCTTATTTAATAACTGCGCTGGGTTATGCAACAGTATTTGTATAGATTCATACAAGCATAACCAACACAGAATATTTTGGCCTTGGTATGGAGAGCTCGAGTGGGTGATGAACCAGCCTATATCATGTAGTATATTTTTTCCTATGGAGGTGTATATGTTCTGCTAGCGAAGTTTATTTACTGTTTTTCATATTTAAATTAATTTAAAGGCGCTGAATATCTTTGATTAAAATTAACAAAAGCTCCCATATAAACCTTAGTAGAGTATTGAAGTCTATTTAGGATTGAGAAGTTAAATGCAACGGTAAATACTTTGCAAGTGAGCTTGTATGAAGCAGTTATCTATTTTATTGAAGTTACAATTGTATATATATATATATATATATATATATATATATATATATATATATATATATATATATATATATATATATATATGTATATATATATATATATATATATATATATATATATATACGCACTAGTAGAAATACCTGGCGTTGCCCGGATTAAAGAGAATAAGGAAATTTCAGAACGCCATCTAGATTACACAGGTCTCAACTGCTAGTAGCTGAGATTCCATCTTTCTACATTAATAACCCTCCAACTCATGCCAGTATGGAACATAGACGTTAAGTGAAATGGTAGAAGAAAGTCTTCAACTCATATATACTGTTTTACTCTTTTACTTGTTTCAGTCATTTGACTGCGGCCATGCTGGAGCACCGCCTTTAGTCGAGCAAATCGACCCCGCGACTTATTCTTTGTAAGCCTAGTACTTATTCAGTCGGTCTCTTTTGCCGAACCGCTAAGTGACGGGGACGTAAACACACCAGCATCAGTTGTCACGCGATATTGGGGGGGGGGGGACGAAAACAGACACACACATACATATATATATACATACATATGACGGGCTTCTTTCAGTTTCCGTCTACCAAATCCACTCACAAGGCTTTGGTCGGCCCGAGGCTATAGTTGAAGACACTTGCCCAAGATGCCACGCAGTGGGACTGAACCCGGAACTATGTGGTTGGTGAGCAAGCTACTTACCACACAGCCACTCCTGCGCCTATGTATATAAAGTAAATACACGTAATTCAAAAGCACGTTTTGTGTAGCTTATTTCGTAACCAAAAAAAAACAGGTACAGATTATAAACAATGAAAGACCGATTTTGGTGATTCATTTGACAGAGGTAGTAGAGAGCCAATCTAATGATAAATCTGACCTTGGATCTTGAAGTTTTGTATGAATCCTGGCTCAATTAAATCTCTTGTGACTCCAAATGATGTCATCTGTAATGTAGTGTTGTCTTGTCTAATTTTGTGTTGGAAATGCTTGGAATTTCGGTCAGTTGATGACAACAGTTCCTTCAATAGCTCTACAGGTTGGGAGACTGCAGGGGGTTTAACCTTTCCACCACTGCAGCACAGTGCAAGTGTCTCTCCAGGCCTCTTCCTTACTTTACAATGTATGCACTCAGTTGTCATTGCACCAATGGAAATTCTAGTGTCATCAGTATAACGAACTGATGGATCATAATTGAAAACTGTTTCATAGAAGTTGCTTCACTGAGCTGCTGCAACTGCCCTTCATTCTGAAGTGGAGAACCTATTCCTTGTCAACTGTGCATACCTCTGTTCATCATTTTGAGATGCTCCGGCTTTTGTAGTGCACAGTCTGTTTGTTTCTTGGTATGCTTCACTTTCTGCAGCTGTCTCTCTTTCCCTGGACAGAGACATTCTTTTGGCTGACCTTGACATTGTAGACAAATTTGACACTCTCTTTCTGGGTATGGGTATATACGTATACAGAAACACACGGCTACAGAAGATAGTAAACAATGAAAATAACTGGGTAATGGGAATTATATTTCTGAATATGACGGCCAGAAAGTAAATATAAAAATCTTCACGGAAAATGAAGAATTGTACGGGTTGAAGCAAAAGTTATCAGTGAACGAAAGGGCCAGTATCGAAGGAATCAGAAAAAAAAAGCCGTTAACAGCAGAAAAACACAAAACCGTTGCAAAATTAATAAGAAATTTTAGGGAAAGTAAGTAAGGGTACTGACTGAAATGAAATTTGTGAAGTTAGTTCTGTCAGTAAATTATGTGTGAAATTGCTTCTGTCAGTAATTTGTCGTTGTTGCTTGTAAATAGCGATTGAAAACGTACAGTGAAAACAAGAGCTATTGAACTTAAAGTGAAAACAATAGCGTCTGAAAAATGGAGGGATATAGATAGAGAGGTCTAGAGAGATAGAGATAGATAGAGAGATAAATAGAGAGATATAGATGGAGAGATATAGATGTTACTGACGCTAGAAAACGGAAAGTAAATATTAAAAAAAAACTTTCAAAGACGTGAATCTAAAATAAAAAGCAAAATTATATATATATATTTTATGATCAATGGATGTAAGGGAGACAATTAATTTCTGAAAGTTACTTCGCAAAGAATTGCCTCCCTTCTCCATGTAACCCGGGAACGGGTGTCTTCTGTTCCCCCGGTGTGTGTGTGTGGGGGGGGGGGGCGTTACTAATTACGTGAAAAATTGTAAAATTCTAAAACCATCCTTGGAACATAAGTAATGTATGCTCTTAGTTTGGAGAAAATCAGTTGAAAAATACGGCCGTTATAATCTTTTACACACACACACACACACACACACACACACACACACACACACACATACACACACACAGAGACAGAACGATATATATATATATATATATATATATATATATATATATATATATATATATATATATATATATATATATATATATATTTATATATATATATATATATATAAATCACGTTCTGTCTTTGTTATCTATATATATTACTACTAATATAATTAAAAGTCTAAGAGTTACGTTAGGTCCCTTTAATACACTCCCCACATGCGTACCATTCTCCGTGGCATCTGTGCCATTGCTATACGTATTGATGATAGAGGACATAGGTGTTTCCAGTTCTTGAGAGAAAGTACATCCAGTGTTGCTGGCATGGTTGGTGGCGTAATCCATATACATGTACTACTGTTGCTGCTACTACTACTGCTGCTGCTATTACCACCACTGGTGCTGCAACTACTACTACTACTACTACTACTACTACTACTACTACTACTACTACTGCTGCTGCTGCTGCTGCTACTGTAACTACTACTTCTGTTGCTACTGCTACTTCTACTAGTGCTGCTGCTGCTGCTGCTGCTGCTACTACTACTACTACTACTACTAACTATTTTTTCTTCGTTGACAACTTTCTGTTTATCTTTATTTCCTCTTGCTGTTTCTTCTAACTCTTGTTCTGCGTTTTTCATTTTCATTTACTCTTGCTTTACTCTATTTCAGCCACTTCCTGTTTTCCTGTCATCTATTTCTGATTCTTCTGTTCTTTTTCTTGTCATAATTTGAAAATCATGAGAAAATTAAAAATATATTATTGTCGTAGTTATACAGTAATAATTTTAGGGGTATACACATATATCCGACCTATGATATTCCTATTCATAAAAACATCTCTTAAATCAATATTTTGTTATAAACCATATTATAATTTTCTTTTATATTTAATACATACCTCTTCAATAAAATTTCTTTATGTTACAGAGATCTGAATAATAATAAAATCAAGACGCTTCAAGAAGTAACTTTTGAAAAGCTGAGCAAATTACAGACATTGTAAGGCGGATCAGTGTTGTTGATTCTATTTCAATGAGATATATTTCTAAATATTTAACGTCTTTCCCACCCTCACTTTTCTTTCACTGTTTTTATCTCTCGATCTCATTATCACTCTCACTCTCTACTCATGTGCTTGTGTGTTTGAATAAGAGTGTTTGTTTTTCTCTGTGTTTATGAGTGAGAGCATACTTGCGCACATACATGCTTCTGTGGATGTATGTATCAGTATTCATGAAAGTATTAATACGTGGGCATGATGCTATCTGTAAGTCTTGCACTGTGGCACACATTTGATTAGGATTTATTGAGAAGAAATTTTACTAAATATTTGCAATCTATTAATTTCAGTTTTAATTGTATATTTAATATTACATTATTCGTACATATTCAATGTATGATATTCGCAAGAATTTTGGCAGCTGTTATTAACGTTTTGAAACAACAGCTATAGACAATATTTCCATATTATTTGATGGCACCAATAAATATATTACATGGATGTTTACTGTCTGTACCTGTGTATATGTATGTATGTATTTTAAAAGGTAATATCTGTCTGCACCATGCCATTTAATTCTCCTGTTCTGTGTCCGACGCCTTTGGTAACTTCCCTGTACTTTCCGTTTCCCTCAACCAGTTTTCCTTTATGAATTCTATCTACTACAATGCTACGGACTCCCATCCCTACCTCAAATTTACCTGACGCCACCCCACCTACAGTCTGTCCTCTGCTCTCTGTCCTTCCGTCTCCGTTGGCTACGTCATAACGAACATGATTTCGTGATACAGACACAACTTATGTACCGATACTTCATCCACAGAGGATTACCCTAACCCAACTGTAATCCAAGCTGCCCAGCCCACGATCGGCCTGTTGATCGTTTCACCTTTAAACTCTAGTATGCACTTATTAATGAAGAGGCAATAACCGGGCTTAGGAGAATCAGTAAAGATATCAGTACTAAAAATGAAAATAATACCCGTAAAGTAGATAACTGCTTCAGTGATAGCATAGCTCAGCTGTATATCTTTCCCAGTTAATTTTTTTCCAAGTTCTCCCCTTCAGGACACTTGAATTTTTGAATATATACGGCATTATAACTGGTAGCAGTATAGAAGTGCTTAGGCATGGGTGGTAGAGTTTGTGAAATCATCGAATTATATATATATCTCTTAGACATATTCAAAGTTAGAATTAAAACGTTAGATTCAAGATTTAAAGACAACGGCCTGGTTATGTCATACAATATTAATTGGCATAAGATGGACACAATTTGGTTGTGACAGGTTGACTTACACACAAAGACAATTTTACAGGACCGAAATGTGTGCAAGACGATAAGTGTGTGCTGGATAAAACAGTCAGCAACATTGAGTATATCAGTGATCGCGAGGGTTGGGAGGTTAAAACTCTACGTCTTACATAACACCCATATGTCATCGACATCTTAGAGGAGGAGAAGAAAAAGATGAAGGGGGAGGAAGGTAATGGTGATCGAGCTGGTTACGAAGGCAACGGTTGCATGTATTTCCCCCAGTGCTCCTGTACATATAATAATACTTAACGGATAGGAATGAGTTTGAGCTTATATATATACCTTGGTCAACTGTTTTGCTTAATTTCATAACCGTCCTCAGTTTTATCTTTTATCTTTCACCCAATGGACTGTGGTCATGCTGGGGCACTGCCTTGCAAATTTTAGACAAATCCACACCAGTACTTATTTTCTTTTAAGTCTGGTATTTATTATATTGATCACTTTTCTCAATTCACTAAGTCACAAGAACGTAAACAACCAAACACCGGTTGTCAGTCAGTGGTGGGGACAAACACAAACACAAAACCACACACACACATACATACGTATACACACACATTCATATACACACACATACACGTACACACTCATACACACAGCTGGAATTTTTCAGTTTCGGTCTACAAATCCACTCACAACTCGGTCCGGGATATCAATAGAAGATACTTGCCTATGGTACCACGCAATGGGAAGCAAGCTCATTGGTCAAACCATACCTGTGCTTAGGTCAAGTTTAATGTTTAATATATTCAGACCTTTAGAAAATGGATCTCTCTTCCTTTTAACAAGAAACCTCAAAACTGTTGTTATTAGTTTGCAAGGTTAAATTTCTGACTGAAACATAACACGAATATATCTATCTGCTACTTTTTTCAGTCGTTGGACTGTCGTCATGGTGGTGGTGGTGGGGGGACTGCTTTGAAGAGTTTTTAAATGGAACAACTCTACACTAGTAGTTATTTTTAAAGTCTGATATTTTCTAAGTTTGGTATTTATTCTATCGATCACTTCTTGCATCTTCTTCAGTTTCTCTTACTTCTGTTTCTCTGTGTTTCATTCACTTTCTCATTTTACTTCATATTTCATTCTTCCTAAGTTTTAAAATTATGGGAAAATTAGAAATGCATAACTGTCGGAGAAAATGTTTTCTGGAGTACACACTTGTATCCACTCTATGGTACTTCTATTAATATGATTATTTGTAAAAATCCTCTCTGAAATTTATATTTCATTATAAACCCTATTAGCCATTATATTTAATCCCTTTGAACTAAACTGCTCAATACAATTCCTCATAGACTCTCATTTATTTTTTTTTCAGAGATCTGAGATACAATAAAATCCAGACGCTTCAAGAAGGAACCTTTGCAAGCCTTAAGGATTTAGAATCATTGTAAGTTCGATGAGTCTTGCTAATACTATTTCATTGCCGATATATTTGTAAATATTGAATGCCATTCCCCGTTCTTTCTCCATTTTTATCCCTCTATTTCATAATCACTCTCACACGATACCTACCCATTTGTGATTATGAAAGAGATTGCTTGCAATAACATTTATATGCGTGTGCGTGCTCTTGTGTTTGTGGATATGTTTATTTTGTGAATAGGCTAGTGTAGGTGAGTGTAACTTCATGTATGTAGTATTCTATCCATAACATTTTATTTTATCCATAACATTTTATTTAGCTTCAGGTCGGCGTTGAACAGGATTTGATAAAGCATGTGCGAATTATAATACTAAGTTCTTATATATTTACGATTGCATTATTCATACATACTTAAAAATATTGTATGGAATTCACAAAGTATTTGGATGATATTTTAACATTGTGAAACAGTAGCTATATATATTCCAGCATTAATATTTCATGTATTTAAGGTAGGGTTTCCAAATGTGCATAGTTATTGTCGTACCTATGTAGATATGTACTTATAACTAGAAAGATGTCGTTAGAGATACATGTCATGCATATGTCTGCAGTTGGGTATATTTTGTTTTCAGAATAATGTATACTAGGCTAGGAAGTTATACGCTTTAGACATGTATACATACATACGTATATACACGTATATATGTTCATATATACAATTGTATATATAGTAAATATGTAATATACGTCAATATTTACATAGACATATATGTATGCACATATATAAACATATATATGTATATATACATATATATATATATACATATATATATATATACATATATATATATATACATATACATATATATATATATATATATATATATATATATATATACATATATATATATATATATATGTATATATATATATATATATATATATATATATATATATATATATATATATATATATATATATATATATATATATATATATATATGGTGGTGCTCCAGCATAACGGCAGCCGCATGGCTGAAACGAGTAAAAGAATATATATATATATATATATATATATATATATATATATATATATATATATATATATATATATATATATATATATATATATATATATATATACGTATATGTATATATATATATGAAAGACGGAAGATGGAATATACGAGAATTTATTATTAATCCCGACATTTGTTTCGACACATCTAGCATCAATCTCACATGGGTAGGACACTCAGCAGCTAGTTCAGGAGTATCAGTCGGTGTAGATGTATCTTGCCGGTCGATAAATAACTACAACTTGTTAAAATAACAGTTTCGCAATGTAACTTCTCGTTTTGTAGAAAGAAAAGTAGACAGACGGAGGAAATATCTTCATTTATATAGATCAAAAATAAAATATGTGTTTCTGTGTGTGTATACACACACATACAAACACACACATACACATACACACGTATATGTATGGTGCATATAACGAAACGCAATGTGTGCCCCATCGGTTATGCTAGAGAAAGAAGAGTAACAACAACCGAAGAGCGGTGACAGTCACAGATGCTAAAGCAGCCGAACAGTTTTACCTCTGAATACGCTGGTATTTTAATCAAAATAAGATTACATATTTTTATCGCAAATTGTATTTAGTTTATCAGTTTCATACACACACGCATACACGCAAACACACAGACAGAGATACACACACACACTCACACACCCATAAAGTGAGATATATATATATACATATATGGGAGAATATACAAATAATAACAACAGACGAGGACAGGTGGTGTAAATAACAAAAGGATATATTAGTATGACGCTCGGGAATACGGAAAGTCTTTGACGTTTCGAGCTACGCTCTTCAACAGAAAGAATACGGAGACAAGGAGAAAAACATATATATATATATGGATATGCATATATATAACAAACACATACGTATACTTCCTCACACATACATACATACATCAATAAAAATCTTCTTCTGGGTTTAGTGCTTGTGGAGACTAATAAGGGCTAGGCTCAACTCAATGCCAGCCAAAGTTCCCAAGGAAAATGAACAGGAGACACTTTTACTCTTTTACTTGTTTCAGTCTTTTGACTGTGGCCATGCTGGAGCACCGCCTTTAGTCGAGCAAATCGACCCCAGGACTTATTCTTTGGAAGCCTAGTACTTATCCTGTCGGTCTCTTTTGCCGAACCGCTAAGTTACGGGGACATAAACACACCAGCATCGGTTGTCAAGCGATGTTGGGGGGACAAACACAGACATACAAACACATACACACATACATATATATATACATATATACGACAGGCTTCTTTCAGTTTCCGTCTACCAAATCCACTCACAAGGCTTTGGTCGGCCCGTGGCTATAGTAGAAGACACTTGCCCAAGGTACCACGCAGTGGGACTGAACCCGGGACCATGTGGTTGGTAAGCAAGCTACTTACCACACAGCCACTCCTATATATATATATATATATATATATATATATATATATATATATATATATATATATATATATATATATATATATATATATATATATATATATATATATATATATATATATATATATATATATATATATATATATATATATATATACATATATGTATATGGATAATTTTTCAAAGTAAACTCTGTAATCGTTACCAATATAGCAGGAGATTTCACCGCAAAAGAATCTAAATTAGACTCCTTAGGAATCGTTCTCCTTGTTTATATATCCAAAGGAATAATGAGTCATTTAACGATAAATTCAAATATGGAAGAAATCTAGAAATACGGTATTGATCTCCAAATTTTGATTTTTTGTTTGATGTGTTTGTTTGTTTGTTCTAAAAGATTATTCCCTGAAGAAGTGTATGACAACTTATATGTTTGACTTAAACTTGACGGTCAAATATAGCTTTATACAGAAATGTTGACATAGGAATAAATTACATTAATAATGGATATTAGCGTCAAATCTCTCTATTAAATTTAAAAATTTAAAACTTTGGATATATATATATATATATATATATGCATTAATATGTATATAAATTTAGTTATACTTTATCACCACTGACTAGCTATCTGCTATATCATATATTTCGATTTCTTTTAATTCCCTAGAGAATTCTTTGACCAAATCCTTTGCTTAATTGTTTTATTTGTTTTTTAAAATTTTTATTCTTTCTCTAAGACTTCAGATATTTTCTTTGAAAGCAAAGATTTTTCATGGGCCTCTTAAATACTAGCATGGGCCCCTTACATATTAGCTTCGGCTCCCATATGTGGATCCTAATGTCGTGCAGGGCCCATTTGTCAAATAGAATACAAAGTAGAAAAGCTTACTCCACGAAATCCTTTTATTACTCTGAAAGACCATAAAAAATAACTTCACGCAAAATCCTAGCTGTATGTTAATAAATCCCACAAAAAGCGAAATAGGAATTATTATCTACTAGATTTGCTGGCATTTATCAACGCTTTCCTCCGCTGTGTTGATGTGCCATTTTCTATTTGTAATAAAACTGTCGGCAGTTTTGTCCACACGAGTTTGTTAGTATATAAATAATATACACATACCCGTATGCATGTACATAACATCTTATTATTTGTTTTTAGGGATCTCAAGGGGAATAAATTGTCGTCCATAACAACGGCAATGTTTCGACATATGTCATCTTTGACTACACTGTAAGTAAAATGTTAATTAAAAAATTTTTTTATGAATATTTTCATTTTGTGTATCATTATATCAATTGTTTCGTAGTCAGAGCCTTCTAATGACGATGGAATACCTATGATATCATATATATATATATATATATATATATATATATATATATATATATATATATATATGATATATACATACAGGAATGTATATATATTATTTATATATTATTTATATTATTATTATGTATATATATACATATGTGTGTGTGTGTGTATTTATACATGTACATATATGCTTAGACGTATTTATGCATACACACACACGCACACGCACACACACACACACACACACACATACACACACACACACACACACACACACACACACACACACACACACACACACACACACACACACACACACACACACACACACACACACATATATATATATATATATAAGATCAACGTATTTTTCTGCATTATATGGATAATTTATCCTGATCAAGCTATTTATAGCATTATCACGCGTTTGAGAAATAAATTTATTTCTGTAACTTACAATACGTCTCAACGCTTCTAAAGGCAAACTTTGTTTGTATACTTTCATCGTAAAGTTGAATATATATATATATATATATACAAACATATCTATATGCATAAATACGTTTAAACATATATGTAGATGTATAAATACACACACACACACACACACACACACACACACACACACACACACACACACACACACACACACACACACACACACATATGGTGACCAGACAATTCGGTCCCAGAAATTATTAGTAAACTACCCATGAAAAGATTAATTAAACACATAAAAAACACATAACTAAACAGAAGAGTAATTTTATTAAAACAATAAATAAATAAACCAATGTATAAAACATAAGAGTGGAAGACAAGGTTGGAAGGACGGTGTGATGACGAAAAGAATAGGCAGTATGATGAGCATAATAAAATAGGAGAGCACAAACGACATTCAAATAAGAGGGTTCCAATGACATTCAAACCAGTTGAAGAATAGACATACCGAAGAAAGAAGAAATACCAATGTTATGACTTGTTCGATGTTCCAATGTCAAAAGAGGCTGAACCAAGCGGATCTGTAATAGAAAACGTAAACAAACAGAATGACGAGAAATCGTCCTTTAGCTAAAGAAATATTAAAACTTCTGATGAAATTAACATCTCACAAAAAAAAAAAAAAGAGAGAGGTGATGAAAACAAGAGAATGAAATTAAATAAATAAGTTGCACTTCCTACAGAAGTCAAATCTCAAAATGGGAGATGTAGCAGCGTATTTGACTTAGAGTGAGAGATGAAAAATCGCAGGAAGTCGAAAGTTGTCGTTCGTGGAGTCGTAGTAAATTGTTGAGGAGTTGTTATAGTTCGTTTAGAGTTGTTTTGGATTGGTTACAGTCGTTCGCAGAGTATTTGGGAATACATTATGTGGAGACAGTTGGTGTCTACACCGTTCTGTGTACGTTATAATACACACACACATATACTAGCTGACGTACCTGATAATTCCCGGGAAAGCGGGGTTTATCCCTTGGTTCCGTTCTCATGATTGTTTCACTAATCCAATAGCAGCAATACAAAGTATGTAGCCCTTAAAACGGTTTTGTGCAGTTACAGAGAATTCATAATAAGTTAGGAATTCCCAATAAGTTATGAATACCCAAATTGTGAAGTCAGTTATGTAATAACATGAAATTAGTTACCAGAGAGTAAGAATTCAAATAAAGTATCCCTGAAAAGGGCTTTAATGCGTTCCCGAAGTACATAGAACTTAGGAGGAAATACTAATAAGGTATGTATACTAAAATCGTGAAGCATGCTAGATATAAAGTCATCTCCTTGTCGCTTAAGACAGCGGTAGGATTCGGTTGCTGCATGGGTGTCTGAGCAGCTCCATTTGGAGAGGGCGCTGCTCACCCGGAGGCAGGAGAGGTTCTAGAAAAGGTGAACCAAAAATTGCCTGTCTCTCTATATCTGGTAAGTTTATCGCGAGTGAAACAAAGAGCTCAAAAAACAAAGAGACTTTTATTTACAAAATCTGGATGGAACTTAAACATTTTATGTTGGAATGTGCGCACTCTGTTGGATAACAAGAGTGATTGTAGGCCTGAAAGACACACTGCACTTGTTGCTCGCGAGCTGAACCACTATAACATTGACATAGCGGCACTTTCAGAGACTCGTATCGAAGGTGGTGATCAGCTTGAGGAAGTAGGAAGTGGATACACCTTTTTTGGGAAGGGAAGGCAGAAGGGATACACACAGACACAGACACACATATCTCAGTGGACATACAACATAAAATGTCACTCAGCACAACTTATTTGGATATTATTTAATAGCAGTTTGGCTCAACTGAATTAGAATGTAGTGATCTTTGTTTTGATACATGTTTAAAGAAAACTGTTCCCCATATATACAGACATTTATATAAGTATATATCTGCATATATGGGGAACAGGGGCGCTAAATCTATCCCGCCAAATTTCCGGTTCCAAAATGTCCCTAACTCACCTTATAATGGGGTCGTTTGAAGTGGCTATACGTCTTAACCTAAAAAGACTGTATTAACCAAAGCTTAAGCTATTAGTTAAGAAGAACCTAACATTTTACAGTTTCCACTCGGAACTATATCCCTATATTGAAATTATCAACACATTTTGCATAATACACAAATATTATAACTTTTGTACATCTGTTCAAATTCTATAATCTTTGTTTCCTGTCAAAATGAATAGGAGTCTTTCTATGACTTTGAAGCAAACTCAGTTAAAGTTATTGTTATAATTACAGAGACCTCAGCGACAATAACATGATGTGTGGATGTCACCTGCCAGCCGTTGTCAATTTTATGAAGAAAACGTACAACAGAAGTGTGAATGTCTTGGGCAAGTGTCATAAAGATCTGGGCAATAACCAAGGCAGAAAAATAAGTATACTGGATTATTCACAATGTGAAAGTTAGTAAAATCTTCCTTGATTCTGTTATTTTAGTAGTACTACAAACAAAACTTGTGTGTGTGTGTGTGTGTGTGTGTATATCTCAATTAAGTCACAATATATAGATTCAGCTAATCTGGTGGTATTCATAAGAAAAAACAACTCCTTAAAGTATCATTCAACAAGCATAGAAAATATATAATACGATACAAAAAAAAACCATATAGAGTATATAAAGTTATAAATAACAAGAGAAATATAGTATGATAACGTTTATTTAACCATTGGAAATTCTTATATTACGACAGTTGTTTCGCAACTTAAAGCATGCAAAGTTAATTTATTTCATATCTTATAATAAGTAAATTACTTACATGTCTGCATTAGTATAAACAATCTTTAAATTAATGCAGGTGGAAGCTAGATCGTCTGGTGAGAACAAATCCATGTGAAATGATAATGCCTCGATATAATGTGATTGTAAGATCCAAGAACCTAGGTGAAGGATGTTAGTAAGCTTTGAGCAGCCCATGGTGAATATAAAAAAAAACTTTCACGAACAATAATAGTTTATTGACGTAGAAGGTTGTAGGCATTTCCCATATCAAAGTTCGATAAGCTAAAAAAAAACAGTCATTTTTATAGTTCACAGTTAGCAACTAAGGTTATGAATGCGAATAAAAATCCCAAATGGAACAGGTAAAATCCAGGCTGCATATGTTTCCTAGCTAACAGTTCCTCTTATGTAATATTTACTCAACAAGGGGTACGTCACTAGCTACTGATCAGGCCGAAGATACCTAAATTATATGAAGGTTACATTGTCGTCAATTCGCCGGAGATATAATTTAAAGTGAGTGGTGAAACCAGAAGGGAGTAAGATAAAACATACTAGAAAAACATGTATGAAGAAATAAAATGGTTGGTAACAGAAAAGAACAAAGAGGTAAAAGATTTGTGAGTGGGTAATTGTCTAAAGTTGTTAAGAATAAGGAAGAGAGAAGGAGAATAGAGGAAATTTAGGCTAGATAGGGGAATGTCGTTGTGAATATTAAGCTGGGGTCAGTCCACTTTGTCAATGGTAAATAAATATGTTATCGCGTCTATGCATATACTTTTATACAGAATACAAAGAGAAGATAAGAATTTTTAGAAGTGAAATGGTCAAGGATGAGAAGAAAAAGAAAGGAGTGGTTAAATATTTAGGAGTGGAAGTAACTTGGAGTTGCTACGAGAGAAGAAGAGAAGGGGTAGAAAGAGACGGAGATGAGAGATTAGGTTTGTAGTCATTAGGGTAACGTGGCAGTCGGAGTTAAACTGGTGGTTTAGCACTTAACAGTAAAACTACGCATTCGCGTACTCACCCGCTAACGTGTACGTTCATTGTGCGTCTATAGTATTCCCATGGTTGTGCGTGCTTGTACGCCCCTGCATTTCGTGTGCAGAGATGAAGATGTAAAAAACTCACAGGGCTATGAAAATATAAAGATAGCTAAAAAAATTTCATGTAATAAATACATGGAAGTAAATCATGTGGTGGGATGCGGGATTATTTGTTTGGGAATAATCGGGAAGGACACCATTAATCGTACCTTAAGAATGTATTACATAACTTGTGCTTGCAATTAAGAATAGGTATCTTCATTCATTAAGAATATCGCTGCATTGCATAATAGATAAGATCGCATTTATTGTTAGGACCGTTATACGAGTCAACGACACTGTAACTTTCGTATAACTAAGATAGAGTACACCTCAATGGGTAATTATTACTTCCGAGAATCTGCTGGCTACGAAACATACGTAACGTGAATCTTACCTGCTCCATTCCCTAAATCTCAAAAATTATAGAGAAATATAATATGAAAAAATGTATTTTACCATTAGATATTCATATTTAACAATTAACATGTATAAATAATTTATGTTATTATATTTTATAACAGATAATAAATTATTTACATGTTTGTATTAATATATATATACAATTTTAAAATTAATGCAGATATTAAGCTTGCTCCTCAGGTTAAAAGAATTCCATGTTCATAATCATATTTCAATATAACATTTCAAAATGCAAAGAGTCAACTTCCAAAGCATTAAGATATAGAAGATAATAAAAATAAAAATATTCTTATTGTCTTCCATATTTCAATGCTTTGAAAATTGACTCACAAAGCCCGAAAAAGACAGTTCTGTAATTTCTTGCTGAACATGCTGCATAAATAATTTGTTCATAGTGGTCAAATGTTTGTGTTGTACATTACCTCACACCCTCCGACAAATCGACGTTGTCTGAAGAGGTGCACGGTGTACCGCACGCCACCTGTCAAACTGAACGCAGAACAAGATGAGATAAAGTGTTCTGTTCAAGTTGAAACTACGACCACGTGATCGCAACACCCTAACCATTTGGCCATGCACACTCACCATAGAAATGAGTGTAGAATATAAAAGAAACCATGAGAGATTATTCGTAAGATATCTAGTTACACGATCTTACCTGAGTTTGATTTTAATTTTAGTTTCGGCTATTTTAACCCCGAAGAACTAATAGAATATAAACTGACCAACCATTGACTGTTTTTCCAGGTCTTTCTCAATACTTTAACCTCTTTGCTAAGATTGACAGAAGAAATGTAATTGTGTGTGGTTCATGCATTTGCCAGTTGTTTTAAATGAAGTTAATCTGTTGACAGCTTCCCTTACCTCTACTTCTAAACACAGTTACTATAGATATATTATATTTATGCCTACATTGTATGTAATACTCTATGACGTGCATTTATGATGTGTCTCATTTATAATCGCAATATTTCTGTTCAATTTCTACGTCTTTCCACAGGCCGGACTAATTCCTTTGTATTCTATCTGAGTTACACTAAGAACCCACACACTCATAGATCAAACGGGAAGTTCAATGGATATAAAATCTCTGCTGAGAACATATCTAGAGCTGTGAGTAGCTACCTATTTTCTCTTTCTCTTTCTGTCTCTCTTTCTCTTCCTGTCTCTCTTTCTCTTTCTGTCTCTCTTTCTCACTCTCTCGATATATATATATATATATATATATATGTGTGTGTGTGTGTGTGTGTGTGTGTGTGTGTGTGTGTGTGTGTGTGTGTGTGTGTGTGTATGCATACAAACATATATTTATGTATACACACACATATATATATGTATATATATACATATATATGTATATTTAAATACATATATATGTATATATATATGCATTTATATGTATATATATGTATATATATATATATATATATATATATATATATATATATATATATATATATATATATGCATATATATATAGAGGGAGACTTCACGAAAAAGCAAAAGACGAAGACAGGTAGTGTAGACAACAAACAGATGTATTAGTAAAACGCTTGGGAAGTGAAAAAGTCTTTAACGTTTGAACAGTGTTTACTTTGTATCGTGGGCAATTTTTTCGCGAACGGTACTTTCCATTTTGATTTAAATACATATGTTTCATTTTAGTTTACTGCAATTTTTTTTATTTAGGTCCTTCACCCACATTTGAACCTTCGATTGAGACGACTATATTTCTACACAAAACACTTATAAGCGTATTTCATAAATTGTATAGTTCTATCCACTCCGTACCAAAGTGAATATTTGGATCTTATTCAAAACTGGGGCACCAGTTTTCATTTATGTTTTATATAGTGTTTTTGGTACGGAAAGACTTTCAAACTTCGTATACTTATCTATTTTGTGTTATAGAACAGAAAAAAAATTTTGTATTCGAATTTATTTCATGTAAAAAATTGTCTTATTTCGATAATTTCAACCAATCACTGACAAGTATTCAGCTGTTTACACTTACTCCTTTGGCAGTTTAAGCGGTGTAAAGCGTATTTAATCTCCATTACTTCTGACATTTTGCAGAGGCAACACACGTGTGTTCGTTTTCTCTAACCCTAACCCTAACCCTAATTGACTTGCTTCTTCCCTAAAAGACCATGCCTTGTGCCTATAATAGAAAGGTTTATTAGCTACTGCCAATATGCTTCAGCCATTTTTTGACAAAGAAATAATAATTTTATCACCGCGAAAATCGTTTGTTTACGTAGTCAGTACTTAATGTATTCGGCTGAATGGACGTCAGTCATTGGTTGAAATTACAGAAATACGACAACTTTAACATGAAATAACTTGCGATGTACGTTTTTTTGTTAAGAAGACTAAGAGAAAAAGATGTTTTATATGACACATTCTACCAGTGTCCCAAGTTTCAAAGTGTTTCGTTCAGAAAATACTGGTGCCCCCGTTTTGAACAAGATCCGAATATTTTAATATATATATCTTAGCTTTTCTCGTTTGACCTCGAAATGTTACGTTACATAAGCATTCCCCGATAAAATATAACCTTTTACCTGTAACACCATGTGCTACCTTTTTAGATTTAATTAATTTCGGTTTACCGATATGTTTCCACGTTTTTCCGTTTATATTAGTCATGTCACTGCCTGTGTCGAACTTCAATTTTACACTTGAATTTTTAATTTTCACATGTACGAATTTTCTGTTCGTTGTATTATCCTATTTTTTCGATGACAAACTATTTATTTTCTGTCCTTTGTTCCGTCATTTTGTCATCTTTGTTCTACAGTTTCAGTCTTAATTTGTGTATGTCTGTATGTGTACTTGTCTGTTCATATAACCTATGTACCTATCCGTCTGTACATTAATCTGTTTACTTTCATATCCATATACCTACATACATGTGCATACACATATACACATATACACACTCTTACACACACACACATACATACATCTATCTACATAACAGCCCACTAACTATTCTATTCTACCTGTGTAAACTGTGGGTATGGGGCTATGATATCTACTACGTATATATCTTATTTAGTATTGGGGAAGTTTCATTTTTGAGGACGTTGTCTGAGTGTTGGGTCCTTTGGGTGCTTCGATAAGATGTGGATGTCAAGTTGTCCCAGGCTGCCTCCATGTCGGTCCTTGGCATGTTGGTAGAGTATGGAGGACTATTTTGTGTCGTCATATTGTCTCAAATGTTCACTTAGTCCTTCCGCAAATACAGTTTATATAGTTTATAGAGGTAGAATAGCATAGTTATTGGGCTGTTAAGTAAAATAAAGAAAGATTGGGCTGTTAAGTAAAAATAAAGAAAGAAATGAGTGGAAATTTTACCGGTGAGTAAAAGAGAATGACACTACCAAGAAACAACAGTATATATATATATATATATATATATATATATATATATATATATATATATATATATCGTTTTGGGATTTGGTTTGCAAGATTTTTTATGTGATTTCGTGTGTTGAAGCATATTCTGTTGTGTCTGGGGAGAGTCATTTTCTTATCGTACCTTAAAATTTAACACACTCACCGTTAAAATTTCCACTTATTTCTTATTTTTATTTTCCTAAAATTTTTCGTCGTTGCGTCTTGCAACCTTTTCAATAGTCTTGACTCTATCCGTTATTTAAATAACAGACAGAGTCAAAACTATTGAAAAGGTTCCAAGACGCAACGAAAATTTTAGGAAAATAAAAATAAGAAATAAGTGGAAATTTTAACGGTGTGTTAAATTTTAAGGCACGATAAGAAAATGACTCTCCCCAGACACAACAGTATATATATATATATATATATATATATATATATATATATATATATATATATATATATATATATATTATTTTGTTTAAAAGAGTTCTAACACTGTCTGTTTTTTATGTTTTATTTATATTCCTGCAGAACTAATGTGGGGTATAGAATATGGAGCCAACTTATTACAGTCTGTTAAAGTCTGTCATACCGGCCATGACGAAGGGAAATAGCCCTGAAACTCGAGTCGCCTTTATATATTTATATTTATATATTTATATATTTGATCCTTTATACTGAACACTCAATATTTCATCTACATTCAATACTTTCTTTCATGGTGCCATCCATTTTTATTTTATTTTATTTTATATTATATATTGTATATTATATTATATATTGTATGTTCCATATTCTATACCCCACATTGGTTTTGCAGGAATATAAATAAAACATAAAAAACAGACAGTGTTGGAACTCTTTTAAACAAAATAATATATTCCTCTATACACAATCATACAAAAAAACCACCTTTTTTGTATTTATTTTTACTCGCATATATATATATATATATATATATATATATATATATATCAATGTACAACTATTGCAGGTGGAGCGTGAACTCTCAACCATGATAGAAAAATTCAGAGTTAAATATTGTGGGTAAGCAAAAAACATCTACCTTTTTTTTATTAAAATTTTGTAAAAATAACAATTTTGCGCTTGTGCATATTGTGATACGTCATATACAAGTTGAGGTTTATACCTTTAATGAAGGGCGAACAGACACGCATCAGGTCATGCAGAGTGAACTGCATGTCTGTATGTGAAAATATATTCATTATGTATGTATGTATGTATGTATGTATGTATGCACTGCAATTTTAACAATATCAGCAAGGTATTTTTATATGTATGTATGTATGTATGTATGTATGTATGTATGTAAAGATCGAGAAGGTGAATGACAAGGACCTTTTTGTGTGCACAGTCTGTGACAGACCATGCCTGTCTTTGGTTGGCCTCAAATCTCACCTGCGAACCCATGGAAAACAAACTTCAACCAGCTATTCTGATTATATGTCTGTGCACACGTTTGAATGTGACGTGTGCCAGAGGGCTTACAAATCCAATGGGGGTCTTAAAAGACATGTTAGGATCCACAATGAGCAGAACTTACTTGCAGGTATTGGTAGTGCAAATCAGAGGTGCAATCTGTGTGGGTGTTTTTTCAAAACACTGTCTGGTTTAAAAAGCCACATCAGACGCCATGAAAGGGCTAAGGTGTAGGTGCAGGAGGTGGTCAAACTCTTTGTAAGGAGTAGACAACCACCACCTTGTATGTATGTATGTATGTATGTATGTATGTATGTACGTATATATATGTATGAATGTATACATGAGTGTATGTATGTATGCCTGTAGATTTGTATGCTTTATTTTATGTATGTATTCTCGTGCATATATTTGCATATTTGCATATTTGCATGTAAGCGCAGGAGTGGCTGTGTGGTAAGTAGCTTGCTTACCAACCACATGGTTCCGGATTCAGTCCTACTGCGTGGTACCTTGGGCAAGTGTCTTCTACTATAGCCTCGGGTCGACCAAAGCCTTGTGAGTGGATTTGGTAGACGGAAACTGAAAGAAGTCCGTCGTATATATATGTATATGTATATATATATATGTGTGTGTGTTTGTGTGTGTGTGTTTGTCCCCCCCCCCCAACATCACTTGACAACCGATGGTGGTGTGTTTACGTCCCCGTAACTTAGCGGTTCGGCAAAAGAGACCGATAGAATAAGTACTAGGCTTACAAAGAATAAGTCCTGGGGTCGATTTGCTCGACTAAAGGCGGTGCTCCAGCATGGCCGCAATCAAATGACTGAAACAAGTAAAAGAGTATATCATAAATATAGTTGTTTTATGTATGTATTCTCATGCATATAGTTGCATATCTCATGCATACAGATGCATATGGTTGTACATCTATATATATAAAAATGATAATGTGTGTCTGTCTGTCTGTCTGTCTGTGTGTGTGAATCCCTAAAACTCGAGAACTACGCAACCAATTTCATTCAAATTTTACAGATGCCTTACTTAGGGTTCCAGTTGTGTTTTAGTCAAAAAAATTTTTAACTTCTTGCAGAGTTCGAGCCCACGGCAACATAATATCTCCTCCACTATTTAAGTATTACGTGTCAAAAGTGAAACAAAAACACTCATGTCAAATACTTTCACTTTAAAAATGAAACTATTCTACTAACTGAAACAATCACATTTCGATACTGTAGTGATAGATACTTTCAGAGAGAGAGAAAGAGAGAAAGAGAGAGAAAGAGATGTATATGTATACATCTACATGTATATGTACACGTATATGCATAGATATATATATAGATATAGATCTATATGCATACATGTATATGTATACATATGTGTAGATGTATATATACATAGATGTACATGTAATATGTACACATATATACATATATATACATGCATACAGATATCTATACATATATACACCCATCACACACAAACACATGCACACAAACACACACGTTAGTCATTTGTTTTCTTATCCAAAACTACGTCAAAAGTACTGAACGGATCTTTATGAAATTTGGAAATTATATTCTATGTATAACGGCCATAACTCCCATGAAAATTCATATATTTTTGATGTTGATGAAATTTTAACCCGAACATAACAGATGAGCATTATTTGTAATTCAACGGTACAACGGTGTAAGACTACCCTTTCAGATATACTTTCATTGTGATTTCTGCAATGTGGTGCATAAATTGTCAAGTAAATGAGACGCATCTTTGCCTCCACTGATTCACTTGCAAGGTGTTGAGTAAAATTATTTCGTTGCAGACCTCCTTTGGGTCTTTTTATTATTACTGCGACACACATAGTCCCCAGTTGGTAACATTGATTTCAAGGCCCTCCTAGATGAGAGACTGGCATTCCACTTAATGTCTATGTTCCATGCTGGCATGGATTGGACAGTTATTAATGTAGAAATATGGTATCGTAGCTACTAACAGTTGAAGATTGCGTAGTCTAGACGGCGTTTTTAGATTTCATTATTCTCTTTAACCCGGACAAAGCCAGGTATTTCTGCTAGTATATATATATAATTTATATGCATATATGTTTATACACTTAATTGATAAACTTCTGGAAAGTTTTACAGATTTTTACAGTTCCAGTGATGGCTTTGATCTGTAGTCAGTTTTCTCCTTTCTGGGTTTGAGAAGACTAATTTCTCAAGATTGGTATTTAGGCAGTGTGTTACATATCTATGTCATTCAGTTTATTTCAAGATTTCTTGCTAATAGAAAAAGAACAGGTTTCTAACTTAGATCCAAGGTTCCTTCATTGGAATTTCAATATTAACAACAGGGTATTTTGTTTGTATGTATGTATGTATGTATGTATGTATGTATGTATGTATGTATGTATGTATGTATATATGCGTAGATTTGTATGCTTTATGTATGTATTCTCATGCATATAGCTACATATCTAGACATGCTCATATATATTTAAATGATAAACTTCTGGAAAGTTTTACAGATTTTTACAATTCCAGGGATGGATTGGATTTTACAGTTCCAGGGATGGTCATCGAATTAGCTTTTTCCTTTCTTATTTTGAGATTTTCTCAAGACTGGTATTTAGGCAGTGTGTTACATATCCCAGGGCCCCATTAACTACAGGTATAAACCTCAACTTGTAATCGGAATCGAGCAACTGCATATTTCTCAATAGTTCAGCGTAGGTATTCTCTTTTTCACTGATCGTATGTATGTATGTATTGATCTCTAACATAGGTGCAATCGTTTGCATTTTGGAGTAGGGGTATACTGCACTTTATTGACACAAGAAGTTAACGAAGTTAACAGTAGTCATATTAAAGTAAAAACAAAATATGGTTGACACATATCAGTCTTGATACAATGATATCCATCGTCGGTAAATGAAAATTTGTCTGGTCAATCAATAGTCACTATTGTATGACGGTAATGTACACTAGAAACAGTCATTTTCTCAGCCCCCCCCCCCCAAAAGGTGGGGGTCTGAATATTGTTGAAACAAATATTTTTTTTACTTTGTTTAATTATATTTCAGTTTAGAGGAAAATAGAAAGATCTTTACTATTAACTGTGTAGTGCTATACCATATTACTAAAGATGAAATGTGGAAATACGTGTACAATACTCTGAACACATCGCAGACATTACGTAACCTGAGAATTGAGTCACGTAACCTGAAATTAATTGATGAAAGTAAGTGGTGTGTTTCTCATTATTTTTATCTCCATCACCATCATCATTACCTTCATCTTCGTTATTGTAATCGTCAATGCCGTCGTCGTCGTCGTCTTCATCATCATCATCATTATCATCATCATCATCATCATCATCATATCATCATCATCATCTCATCACACGCACACACACACACACACACACACACACACACACACACACACACACACACACACACACACACACACACACACACACACACAGTATACAATAGTATACAATAGTGGAAGGAAGGAATGAAAGAAAGGGGCAGTCATCTAATCTTTTTGGAAATACAGCTCCACTCAAAATATAACTCCAACAAAAAGAACCCAAAATTTCAACCTAATGGCCATGACAATGACATTATCAACAGCAATAATAATGGTTTCAAACCTTGGTACAAAGCCATCAATTTGAGTAGATTGGGGCGTAAGTCGATTACATCAACATCAAGTACTCAACTGGTACTTAATTTATCGACCTCCGACAGGATGAAAGACAAAGTCGACATCGGCGAAATTTGAACTCAGGACGGACAAAATGCCTCAAACATTTAATACCATTAGCAGAAATAGCAACTACAGTACCAACATTCCTATCAGAAATTAGGGTCAGAGTCGTTTGTGGTCGTTTAGTTACCATGTTTATGGTATCAGCTGGAAACAGTTTGCCTCCTGGTAGGCTGACAATGATTGCGTTGATATGAATTTTCGTAGTGCACTCCTACCTTTACTCTACCACTTGCACGCATTAACGTTCCGTATACTGTCCTACATACACTCACGCGTATACAAACACACACACACACACACACACACACACACACACACACACACACACACACACACACACACACACACACGCAAATACAGAGACACATACGTATGTACATATAAGTGTTCGTCAAGACCTCTTGGAGCGCTCGTGTCCTTACCCGTAGATCCATACTTGCGCAGGTATTCATAAAAATAAGGTCAGATTATACAGATATTATACAAATATAGTATTTGGATAATCTAACCATAGTAAATGCTAGCAGAGTCGTTCACAAAATAAGGTAGGATTTACTAAATATATTATGTATATCCATCCGGTCCTGTAAATCAACAGGCGAGTCCAGTTAGCAGTCACAGGGGATGCACTCTGCTTCTCCTACGACTCTTTATCAATTGTTTTTCTGAAAATTAAAGTTTCTTCTCCAGAAAATCAAACTCAGCCCAGCTTTTTGTCAATGGGCATTTATCTTTTCCATTGACTGCCTTATACATCGCTGCCATACACGTTCATACTTTGCACATCTGTCAGCAACGATGTAAATATTGCTTTTCTGAAATACGGTGGAAGGAAAATTAAGCTGTTTTCATAGCGAGTCACTTTCGAGCGAATTGTTTACTGTCAGTATCAAGCCTGACTTGCCTCGACGGAGACTATTTAATGATTCTAAAATGTCCTTATTTTACATATTCTCGGGATTTTATGTTACGATGGGAAACTATTTCCCCGTGTTTGTTGATAATAAATCGTATAAATCGTGTATCATTGTTCTCAAATCAGCCAGCATAACCAGACCCTTACAAAGACACCAACTACTACTACTTGGAATGCCACCCTTACCGATTTCAACGTTATCAATATCAATGTGTTTCCTTTTATATAAACCACATTATTGAACTCTCTCCTACATATCCCATATCTATGTTCTTTTTCAGTGTTTTGTAAAGAAGACACAACATCAACTGAAAATGATACTTTCAATTGGCCAATGACAAAAGTTGGAACGACTGTGAAGATTCCCTGTCATGCAAATGTAGCAACAAGACGTTGGTCCGTTTCTAGTGCTTTACTTCTAATAATATTTTTATAGTTTTCATTATTGTGCTTTTTATGAGAGAATGTTATACGGTATAATAAATAAACATTTATTGAGATTAAGAGGATAGTATTAAATTCCATCGGTTCAGATCTTTTATCACAGCTATTTTACCCAAAATAGGACAGAATTTGCTTTGGTTTGACTACCAAGGTTTGCTTTGTTGCCAATATTAAACAATGCTTTAAAGCATTTCTTGTAAAGGTTCATGTAAATGCCAGAAGAAATAAATAAAATAATGTAAGAGTGAAAATATATATCTAGACATAGACAAAATTTATCAACGATTCTGTTGACTTCAAAGTAATAATATTTATTCAGCGACTCTCCATCCTCCGTATCTCATCCTGTTTTATTTAGTGCGTGTCCTTATAAGGATACACACCATAGAAAGACAATGGACTAAACAGAACATTATTTAACTAATTTTATGATTACTGTAGAGCAACTTGTTTTGTTACTATATAGTGGTGAGCGAAAAAAGCAGATCATCCTGGGAGTTGTCTCATCCTATATAATGTAAAACGATTACCCATTGTTCATTCCTACCATGCCATTCCACGTGCTAAACATACACATTTTTACTCTCTGGTTTTATAAGCTTTAAAAACAAGTTCAACGATCTGTGTCTGTATAGGGAAATATACGCATATCTACTGCTGCTATTGATGATGATAATGGTGACGAAATGCAAGCAAGCGATTTCCCCGCTCTACTTTGACTAACCACTCAGTACCTTAATACTTCATTACCTGTACCATTCAAACCAATCTTGTACTAAAGAATCATAACAACAAATTATTATAAAATAAAAGCAGATGTGGCAATATTCTTTTAAACCCTAAACTTTAGTTAAAAAATATTTTACGTTGATTTTGAGAAAACAGAGGTAGAATAAATAAGAAATTACTGACAAAATACATTACAGTATTCATTTTTGTTCCACTAGATTATGAGTTCAAATCACAACCAAATCGATGTACTTTTTGCATTACTCTGAGATTGACGGAATAAGAGCTAGTAAACACGACTGACAATATTTTACATTTATTTTTCAGTTCTTCCCGAATGGTGGTACATCAAGAAATGCTAACAAACCAAAATATGACATCACCAAAGTGTTCACCATTCACTGGGATCTGGCGAGAACCAGACATGTCGCAATGTTACAATACGGAGGGGATCACTCGTGAACTAAAGAACATAAGCAAAGAAATTGATAAAGGTCAGTGAGCAATTATGTTTCAAAATCCTCTTACAGTAGTAGTAGTAGTAGTAGTAGTAGTAGTAGTAGTAGTAGTAGTAGTAGTAGTAGTAGTAGTAGTAGTAGTGTGAAGAGGAGAGGAAGAAGAGGGGAAGGAAGTTGAACAATAATTGTTCCCCGGATCAACCCCAATTCAGTATACGTTCTAACCATGAACATCCCGTCTTTGTCCTATGTGTTAAGCAACAGGGTATGATTGGAATAAAAATTTGGCTTCTATTTCTAGTATGTCGAGTGTCCATATAGAAGTTTCTTCAAAGCTTCGTAGTATATTTGCTGTTGTATGGTGATCAAGCATTGATCACCATGTATGTCTTCCTCAACTATAAAACTTCAATTGTGTTGTGTAACTCGTTCACTGCTCTAGTTGATGTTACCGAGCAGAAGACACTAAAAGAGGTATAACAACGAGTATACAGTTGATAATCTGAACACATTTAGCAATCTCTGAGCTATATCAAGCTGGAGTTATTAATTAACTTCCAGTGATTCCATAAACCTCTAATATTCAGATTACTCAGTCCGCTGTAATGCTTATCTAATTACATTATTGTCAATTAATCAAGCTTTATCTGGCACCTTTGAGGTTTCGGTAATATGATTGCTTATTTTAAAATGACATTATAGAGATGTGAGAGGACAAATCTGGCCGGTTTGAGCATAAAGCAGGTAGACTGTTTGAGCCACATACGGCCAGTTTAATGTTAAAATGTTAATAGTTATGTGACGTTTGAATTGCCTCTAACATATCATCAAAAAGTGACTGAAAATTGATTGGAATTTCATGTTAAATTTTTCGTTGCAGGAAATATCGAGGATTTTTCGAAAAAAGTTTTAAATATTTCTCAGAAATCAGTGTATTTCACGGAAGAGGATATCGACTTGTCTGTATGCATTTATGAAAAGATGATGCCATTGATATCGAATGTGTCCGTCAATATCACACTGGACAATGTACTTCTTGGTATCAACAATATAATGAACACACCAGAGAAGGTTTTGGTTAAGACGGAACAATCTAACAGAACTGCCAGCAGGTAAAATTCAAACCATATTTGCTCTTAGTAGTAGTAGTAGTAGTAGTAGTAGTAGTAGTAGTAGTAGTAGTAGAAGAAGAAGAAGAAGAAGAAGAAGAAGAAGAAGAAGAAGAAGAAGAAGAAGAAGAGGAGAAGGAGAAGAAGAAGAAGAAGAAGAGGAGGAGAAGGAGAAGAAGAAGAAGAAGAAGAAGAAGAAGAAGAAGAAGGAGGAGGAGGAGGAGGAGGAGCAGCAGCAGCAGCAGCAGCATCTATAACAATAATGTCGTGTCAGCAGACGTAGTAAAAACAACAGTAGCATACAAAGATTTCTTGAATAATTAGTGTAATTACTACATATATGGCTAATTACGTATTTGAATCACTGTCAATTGAAAGTTGTTTTCTCGATCTTTCTTCACAGAATGCTGGACATTATAGAAGCAATCCCTGACAAGATTACACTGGAAGACCAACAAGTGACAATTTTATATCCTAATGTTGGTATTGGTGTTAGCAAAGTGGAGGCGGAAACTTTCGATGGTCTTTTCTATGGTATTTCATATGAAACGAATGAAACCGAAGCAAAAAGCGTGGTACAATAGTTTCTCATCATTACCATTTAATTAACTGTTTGTTCTAAACGCTGAAACTGATAAAATACATTAGAATGAAATATATTTTCATCGTCATATGAAGTAGCTATGGCATATGGGTTGATGCAGCTTAACAGTTTAAATATAAAATAGAATTATATATTTAATATAATATAGAAAAAATGGAAAGTTTGAATACAGCCAAATCAATTTATTTTTTCATAACTGTCGATTACATGAGGCCTTGATCGTTTCAATATCCACCTTCATTCATTTTACAATTAACAGTTGCATTATGAATTCAATAGGTAGAGATCTCTTCAGGGCTAAAATCGACATATTTCTTTACATCATAATAGACTAAGATAGCCACATGCGTTTGTTTTTTTGCTTGTGAGTGAGTGTTAGCATTTTCGCCTTAAATCTTGTCCTATGTATCTTCTTTCTCTATGTACGTGTGTGTGTCACTTTATTTGTCTTTGGAATTTTGTTCTAAAAATAGCCAACATTTTTGTTGGTGTTTAGGATTAATATATGTTTTCTTACTTACTGTATCTATTTTAAAAGGGGTATGATTCTCTATGTATGACATGTACAGGGCTAGATTTTAACCAGTGGTTTCTATTACTTGCCGAGTGTACATTTCACTTTAAGATTTGTTCCTACATATTTCTAATTTATTTAATTTCATCATACAGTATTTACTTATATATAATTTTAAAAAAATATTTAAAAATGATTAAATTATTAAATATATCTATACATAAACACATACACTCACATATCATCTCTATATCCATACATTCATACACACACACACACACACACACACACACATATATACACACATATGCATGTATATTTTTGTTATGAATTTGATCTCTCTACCCTGTAATTACTTAATACAATTATTTATGTTAGCTGATCGTAAGAGTTACACTTTGTATACTTTTAAAGGGATTATTATTTTATAATAATTCATTATAGATATTGGTTTATTCACATCATGCTTTTAGAATTATACTTACGATCAGCTAACATGCCTGAATAAATAAATTTATACAGTGTGTTCAAAAAGTCTCTCCTCAGTAAGTATTTTATTGTAAATTAAATATTTATAAGATGGCATAAGACTACAAAAGAATATGTTAGACTTTAAAAGACTTTAAAAAACTTTATAAGAGGTGTTGAAAGTGTCATACAAATGGATAGGCAATATTTGAGTAATATCTCACGGTGTTGATGGTGTCTTCAAAAATATCGGTCCCACAATACGTTTTCTCGAAATTGCTATCCATACTCCAACTTTTTCGGGATGCAGAGGTTGCTCATGCGTTGCGTGTGGATTCTCAGTGCTCCATAAACTTGTCATCGGGCAATTAAGCTTAAAGGCGAAAATGCTAACACACACTCATACACTAAAAACGCATGCTGCTGTCTTAGTCTATAATGACCACTCAATCTATTAGGATGTAAAGAAATGTGTCGATTTTAGCCCTGATGAGATCTTTACCTTTTGAATTCGTAATGCAATTGTTAATCGTAAAATGAATAAAGGTGGATATTGAAACGATCGTAGGCCTCATGTAATCGACAATTATGTAAATAAATTGATTTGGCTGTCTTCAAACTCTCCATTTTCCTTATATACTAGATTTACGTACGCACAGATCAAATCGTATGAAAACATCTATACGGTCTACTGTAACTCTAAATGTGTATAGCACTAGTGTCTATTAAACGCTAATACTAACATAGAGAAAAAAATTCCAGTAAATTCACAGTCATATGGATAAACCGAAGGAAGCTAGAATGCAAGTTATTCCTGGAAAGAGCAGTCTCTTTCTTAACAAAACCTGATATATATATACAGAAAGACTACATAGACTTAGCAGTAAAGTTATGATAATAATAGAGTTTATATGCATACAGTTGTCCTCATTAAATGTCTGGCCACTTTCTTCATTAGAAAATTATAACAATAGGTTAAGTGTTTCATCTATATGCAGATATTCATTTATATATATAATGTATATATACAATACATGCCTGTCTATCCGCCCCTCTGCCTGCATATATGTATAATTCTATGTACATGTGCAAGCATGTATGTATGTATGTATGTATGTATGTATGTATGTATGTATGTATGTGGCGGAGATGGAGGTCAGAGGCACATGGGGATGGATATAATAGGGAACAAACAAAAGTAGGAAGGCCGTCAATGTTATATATAAGAGAGTGTTCATGGAAAAGGGGTTTTCAGTGGAAATAATGTGGTACGAGATGATTTTGGGTATGCAGGATGGATGACAAGAGAAAGTCCTCAATGAGAAGGCTAACAAGTAGCACAAAATGGAGATAAAAGATGTACAATTCTGATTTTGTATAATTGCGGCAGCTGAAGAAATAGTGCCGTAACTTGGAGTAAGGGAGATTGAATGTTACGAATATGAGCTGTGGGGAAGGCTTGACAGATATAGACTGGGTGCGGGACTACAAATAGCAATATGCTCTTAGAGCTTCATTTTTGATGAGACTAACGAGTGTTCTTGAACACGAGGCATTGCCTTGCGAATCATCTTGACTGTTTGTTGTCTCCTTTGTGAGGCTCATTAACCTGGATTTGACTTTTATTGTTTCGTTCCGCATCTTCCTGGGTCTCCCTCTTCTACAAATTCTATCTACGTCTAGTGATCGGTGCTTCTTTATGCAACTGTCCTCATCCATACGTGGCACTCTGTCGGTTACGGCAACAAGGGTTCCAGCTGATCCCTTCAACGGAACAGCCTGCTCGTGAAGTTAAAGTGCAAGTGGTAGAGCACTTCACAGACACATGTACCCTTAACTGAAACAAGTAAAAGAGTAAAAGAGAATTTGTAGAAATCTTTGCCTTAGAATTTAAATGTATGTATGTATGTATGTATGTATGTATGTATGTATGTATGTAAGAAAAGGCATGAATAAAGGGCTTTCCACATTTTAGTTATGCATCGGAGACTTACAGCTGTTTCTGATATTTTAGGTGCATTCATCGTTCCGCTTAATCAATCAGTCGACTGAAAACAATTTCACAACACTAATATATACTTTCATTTCCAGAATCCACGCAGCTTCAGCTTTTGATTCGAGAGAAGTTTGGCTGCTATGGCTTCTAGGAGCTTTGATTACTGCCCAAAGATTCTCTTCTTGGATAGCGTTTATTAGAATTTGTAGAAATCTTTGACTTAGAATTTAAATGATGTTGGTTACACTTATATTATAATAAGAATTATTGAGAATGCTGTAATGTAATTGACTTAATAACATAATGGCTGTTTTCTTCTATTTCTTACTCTCTGTCACACACTTTATACCACGTCTCTGCTAATGTATCAATATCCGCCACTTTACAGTCCTTAGACTTGGTTCTTTCTCTTCTCTTCACTTTCTTTCACATTCGATTTTAAAACGGGAATAAAACAAACAAATTGATGACAGAAACAAAATTATCCATTTGCATAATATCCATTTATATAATGCAAAATATTGAGAAGAAAGTAATAAATTAGTATGATAGCACTGATGAAAGAAACAACGTAACTGATAAATATTTGATGTTGCTGTCAACCAATAGAATGAGTGACATTTCTGACTATGGGTAATTATAAGAAACTGTTTGTGTGTATGTATGTGTGAGTGTTTATCTAGATGTAATTACAAAACGTTTAAGGAATAAATAATATCGAATGATGTTATTGATTGAAGAATTGACCAGCATAGAAACTCTTATGATATTATGTGTCTGAGATAAGCTAGTGACTGTTAACAGTGATGGTAGTTTTAGCCATTATGTTAATTGTAATGTTTTAGTAAAGCAGTGGTTTTTAAAAAAGTAAAATTTACAACAGTAACAACAACAGAAACAGTAGTAGTATCTTTTATTTATCACTTTTTCCTTTCATTTTCCTCCACCAGATATATAATTATTCATTCCCTAACCCACAATTAGAAGATACTGAAATGATGGATTATATTTCATTACCAAAAGGTTTATTAAAACATCCGAAAGACGAAAAAAGATCAGCCATTTCAAGGATTACATTTTCACTGGTGACCAATATGCTATATGAGGTATAGAACAAAAATGCTCTCTCTCTCTCTCTCTCTCTCTCTCTCTCTCTCTCTCTCTCTTCCTCCCTCTCCTCTCTCTCTTCCTCCCTCTCTCTATCTCTTTCTCTCTTTCTCTCTCTCTCTCTTCCTCCCTCTCTCTATCTCTTTCTCTCTTTCTCTCTCTCTCTCTCTCTCTCTCTCTCTCTCTCTCTATATATATATATATATATATATATATATATATATATATATATCCAGGTAGTGGGTAGCGATTTTCTTCACTACTTCAGGGAGTGACGACCCTGTCTGACACGAGTCTCGGGCTCAGCTGGCTCCGGCTGACAGTATCCAGTATGGGCCCCTATCCAGAGTTACGGAAAGGAGACAATCTTCAAAGAAATCCGGAGTGTTCGACTTGACACTCTTTCGGCAGCTCCTGCAACCAGGCTGGTGCCAAACGTAATGCTCTGCACTCCTTTGGACTACGTCAGCAAGGTCAAGAGAGGAATCCTGACGATTGGGCTACCCAGGATTTCCTTACATCTAGCCCAGGCCTGCACAAAACTGGAGAGGACATGAAATGTAAAAACCAGACTGGATTAGTTTATGCGCAACTCCACTGTCTCTCGAGACAAAAGGATGCCAACAACAACAATATATAGGATGGAATTCTTCAGTCTTTCCGTCTGATCCAAAGATGCAGAAGCGGGATTCGTCGATCCAAAGAACTTTTGACCAGTCTTCAGCTGTCCATTTAATATGGCTTTTAGCAAACTTGATCCGCTTCCACCGGTTCGTCTCAGAAATTATCAGCTTCTTTCGAGCAATCCGACCGAACAGTCCAAATTCTTTTTGGCGGTTTCTGACAGTTTGTGGTGTAAAGCTGATATCAGTTCCATCACATAATTGCTTGCAAGTGTCCACTGCTGTTAGCATTCGGTTACCTTCAGAGAGCCTTTGAATTCGCCGATTCATCTGTACTGTTGTTTTTACTCGGAGTGCCCGTTCTTTGCCGATCTTTGTATTGTTGATTAACAGCCCAGTCAAGATGGTATTTTCTTCTTCTCCTACTCTTGTTTTTGCACACATCTACAAAATGACTTTCTAAAATGAACTTCGATTATGCAGGTGAGGAGTACATTTTCCTTGCACATCTTATGTGGTGTTCTCACTACATAAATAAATGAAGTTTGTACGAAACGTACGTACTGCTATAACCTATTGAATTTTTGTTGCTTTTCCTTCAAATTTTATTCACCAAATCTCTTGATTTTGTTTTTGGTTTTTACCCTACCAAATTCTGGTGCCTCAAACATTTTAAGTACCACATTTAATCTTTTGATTAAATCTATCTATCTATCTATCTATCTATCTATCTATATGTATGTGTGTGTGTGTGTGTGTGTGTGTGTGTGTGTGTGTGTGTGTGTGTGTATACACGTATATATGTGTATATGCTTCTTTCAGCTGCCATCTATCAAACCCCTTTGTAGGCGTTGGTCAGCTCGATGCCAAAGCGTAAGACACCTTCTTAATCTGCTACAGAGACCAATTGAATTCGAAAGCAAGTGACTGGAAAGCAAACTTCTCAAATACACAAACCATATATAAAGATGAAGATGGAAAAGAAACAAAGGATTTTTTGGTTTTCATTTTATATTTTTAATCATGACAGTATTTCCCCCTCATTATTGTTAACATAATTCCATTAATTTGGCAATTTGTTGATCTCTCGATTGTAAAAGTTTTCAGCTTTCGAAGCAAAGGAACACTCAATATCATTTCTGACCTCTTCACTAATAACGAACTGTTTTCCCTCTGAATAATGTTTGCAACGATCTGAAAGTCAAATGGGGGCAAGGTCAGGAGAGAGGAACGATGAGGCAATACTTTCATATTTAGAACAGGGCACACCAAAGAAGTGACACAAGGGCTGTTTGAAAAGTCCTTTAGTGCCTGTCACATCGACCATCACCGGTGCTCCAAACAATCCGAAGATCGTGGCGCCTGGCGTCTCACCATCAACCATGCTGTCCTCTCATTCGAAAATACCCGTAGAATCACTCTCAAGGACAAAAGGCACAGGAGGAGGAACTGCAACACTACATCATCAAAACTTAAAACCAGACCTTCATATGCAGCCACTGTTCGTGTCTGCATGTCCAACAATGGTTTTGTCCGCCACGAACGTTCCTGCAGTCGACGTAGACCAGGCTCTTCTTAAGATTCGTTCTCAAAGGCAAGCTAAGGAAAAAAAAAAGAAGAATTTTCCTGGGTGACTTAGGCAATATGTCTTGCACTATTGTTTCCTTACTTTACGATTGATCTCTGCATTAACTGTTTCGTATTGGTTTAACACTTCATTATAGGTGGCACCCTTTACATTCCATCAAACATTTTTCTGATGTATTCTTGGCATGTGAATGGCTTCTACTTTTTATTGTATGCTAAACATTGTCAATTTCGTTTGATATGATTACGGTGAACACACTTTTCATCACTTGTGATGATTCTGCCCTGTAAATGCTCGTTAGCAAGTGTTCTCTTCAATTATGAGCAGAGGTCAACACTTTAAGGTAAGAAGCAATCAGATGATGTAGAATCCACTGAGCAAGTTTAAACGCTTCTCCTAGTTTATGAAGTTGTTTTATTATCGAGTTGTGACTTAAACTATTTTCCTAATTCTCGTGCAATTTGTTTTGGATTTTCATCAGCTACAGTTTCAGAAACTTAACATTGACAGAATTTGTGAGTTCATATCGAGGGGAATGTGTGAGAGACAAATTTCCTGAGCAAAACTGGCCAAACTATTGTTGGCATGTCTGGACACTTAAACATAGGCAGACTGAATATTTCTTGCTGCTTCCATTGCTAAATTCATTTTAAAAGGATAAAATCGATACGAATTTGACTAATATGATAGGAAGTAATTCGAAAAGAATGGAAGAAAAAATCCAGTAAAATGTAAAAATTGCTGTTTATTTTACCTTCAGTATTTAAAAAACGTATATATCATAATATTCTGTTGTCTGTTGCCATAGTTGTCCCAGAAGCTCAATTCCATGCTCATATCATTTGGCTGGTTTAGAGGCAAAAAACTCCCTGCACCCATTTTCAACCTCATCCACGTTGTTGAACTTTCGTCCATGCAGTAAAAAAGCATGCCTTGGAAAAGGTGGTAATCTGATGGTGCAAGCTCTGGACTGCAGACAGGGTTAGGCAGCACTTCCGCTTCCACTCCACAATTCCTCAAGTTTGCGTTTGGTCATACTGGCAATATGTGCTGAGGCATTGGGATGCTGTAGGAGTGCGCTCTTTGATTGACCAATGCCGGGCAGCGGGTTTTCAAAGCATCATATACTTGTTGCACTAGTTGGGAATAAAGTTTAACGTTCACAGCATGATCTGGGATAAGATCAAAGTGCAACACCTACTAAAAATTTCACCAAACACACAACATGACTTCCTGTTCAAAGTGTCCCTTTTTTGACAATAGGTTCTGAAGCCTGGCCGAAACTAAACCACTGATTTCACTTACGAAAATAGATCCATTTTTCATTCTCAGTTACAAATTAGACATCAAAAATGGGCATCTCGGAAATTTTCCAGCAGTTGTTTGAAAATGTGTACACATCGTTGAGTTTGGTCATTGGTCAGTTCAGGAAGAGCTTCTCAACAGGGTCTATTCACAAGACCAAACTTATAGTGGTGTCGATTGATGTTGCTTTGTGAAGAATTAAGTTCTACCGACAATATATGATTGCTTCTTCAACCATTTCAAGTAAGGCATCATCTTCCACATCTGAAGGTGTCTCTGATCTTGGTTTGTCTTCGAGCCTGGTGTCAACTTCCTTGAAACATCTGAATCAGTTTTGTATCACATATTCTTTGACCTTTCACATCAGGCATTTCTTTTGCTGTTGCCTTTGCACTCAGTCACGTTTCCCCCTTGGATAACGTGAAATGGCTGTAATTGCAATTTTTCCACCAACCATTATCAAAACTGAAATAAAGAATAAAAACAATTGATGTTTATGTTATACATGAAAATAAGGAATAATCAATTCAGCAACAATTGGACAACAAGGTGTATGAAATTAATGATATACCATGGAGATGCAAGTTGCCAAACACCATTAGGGAAAATCCGAAAAGACTTTTGGTTCAACCTGGTACACTCACAAGTGGGCTCTTGAGTAGTTTCATCTGACAAATTCCTCAGACAAGGTATTTTTCAACCAGAGCCTCTCGTAGAGATTACTTTCTTAAGGTGCTATGATGTGAGATTGAATACAGGACACGTTGGTTGCGAAGAGATCTTCTTTAGCACCTCCACCCGCACCCATTATGTTAACAATTTAGATACAAAACACATTCCCCACCCACTAGAGCAAGAACAACCGTCAGGCTTGAACTCGCCTGTAATACATATTGTGTTTATTTGTACTAAATAAAGTAATAATGTGTCACTTTATTCTATTGAATAAATTAGTTTATTTAATTACTTCTCTTTACAGGTCATACAAGAGTCTAACACCGGAGAAAATAAAAAGCTTAACAGTCATATTATTAGTGCAAATATTCCAAACATTCAAATGACCAACCTTAGTGAACCAGTTAATATATCATTGACTTTAAAACGTCAGGTAATAGCTGGGTATTTATTATTGTCGATGTTATTGTTCTTGTTGATGTTAATGTTTCCTTTCCAGTCCATATCTCACATTTCCCGAAATAAACACGGAGCACGGCGCTAATACTAGTAGTATTTGTAGTAGAAGTAGTAGTTACTGCTGCTGTTGTTGGTAGTGTAATAGCATAAATGTGTCAGTATTTGCAGTGCTTGTTGTTGAGTTTTGTAATCAGGGTCAGTCCTGATCGGATACCTGGTACATATTTAGTTTCTGCCAAATAACGAGGTACAATCCCCAAATCTGGTGATCCAGAAACACCTTTCTCGAGATTAAGGACATTCTTCACATGTCCATATATAGCGTTGTGCTGTGTGACAGTTTATATATGATAATTCTCCACAATTTCTTCCAATTGCCTGTAAGTTTTGATGAGATATCACAACAGTTAAAGACCTGGTAAGCAAGATCAAAGAGCCGCATTTATTACTTGTTTACATATATCCTTTAAGACGTACATTTCATCTTAGTGATAGGTGTCCCTGTTTATATTGATGTTGTTGCTATTTTGGCTGTGTGTGTGTGTGTGTGTGTGTGTGTGTGTGTGTGTGTGTGTGTGTGTGTGTGTGTGTGTGTGTGTGTGTGTGTGATTGTGTGTGTATGTGTGTGTGTGTGCGCGTGTGTGTTTAAACTGATTGACAGGAAGGTTGTTTTAGGATGTGGCTATAGGAGCGTCCTAACATGTTGTTTCGAACCGTATCAGATACGAGTGAATGGAACTAAAACCAGATAGGCTCTAGCCATGACCATCTCAACGTTGTTGACATAAAGTGTATCATTTCTCTTTTGTAATATTATGGTGTGATTTGAGGGTGGTCTAGCTGTTGTTTCTAATAAATAGACGCGCCACTCTCTGGTGTGTAGCATATGTGCCTGGGGATGTTTTATTGTATCTACATTTCACAGTAGAGGTGGTCATTGGTGGGGTGGAGTCTTCACATAGTGTGAGGATGTGAAGACTGATATTTCATGTTCTTTTTAATTTGTTATGATGCATTGCAAAGTGTTGGTGCCCCAACAGTACCATCATTACACATAATATATTGTTTATATTCTAGTGTTACTGTTTATATGTATTGCCGAGGTATAGACCGGCTCAGCTTTTGGTTTGCTTTTATGTCGTTTTGCTTCCCTTACTATGTCCTCTATGAGTGGCGTGAATGTTACAATTCCTAGTTTGATTTTTTTATATGTGAGATACATTCACGGATGTTCACATTTAATCGATCATTGTTCTTTGATGCACTTTGTTGTTTCTAATCAAAACAGAGATGATGGAACGGATTAGTACAACACTTAGTTTATATGATAGATGTCACGCTTGTAGGCTTACGAAAAGTCTATGAAGTCGAACAGACTGGGTAAAGTGACGTACACTTGCAGTACATGGGCTATCAAATTAAAAGTTCTACGTGTATTGTTATAGAGCAACTCTAGAGGCATAGAGACCAGAATGGGTTTTAGTGCTGTTTAAGATTGTTTTTTACTGAGAGACAGGAATGGTTTCAAAAAAGTTTCTGATTTCGGTGGTAGTTAGAATGGTGCATGTAGATATTTATGTTGCATGAGGGTTTTCTAAATTTTGTAGAGTGTTTAATGAAACGAGTTTTAAAAAGCGGGTATATATAGGCTGGTAATATGAAAAATGAATAAATCTGGAGAATTTTGTGGATGCGTATACGAGTCTGATGCATCTTTGCAATGTTGCTTTAGTTGGCTTTTTTGTTAAAATTTTCTAATTGTCCTGTTGTAGCATTGGTGAGGTAAATGATGTAGTATAGGTTGGGTAGGTAATAAAAGTAGTTTAGTGATCGGTGAAGTCAAACTGTTATTTATATTAGCGGTGTACCCGAAATTAGTGTGTATACATTAAAAGGTACTCTGCTTTAACTATACTAAACAAAAGTGTGTAAAAGTTTAGTTGTAGTGTGTAACTTAATGGGACGATTAGGGGAGTATGTACAGCAGAAACGTACCCCCTTATTTTAATGCTCCCTCTTGCTGGTTGTAATCTTTAGTGCTTGCGTTACCAACCGCGGCTATTATTGTTGTGAGAGTTATAACTTGTTGTGTCATTATACATTAAGTATTGTGTGTGACGGGGAAAGTATTTTTTAATTCCTAGATGTTTCAGGTTGTTTGTCTTGTATTTTAGTATCACCAGGTGTTATTTTTCTATGATTGCATACTACCTATCCTGGTTGCAGCTGTGCAATTTCAGTGAACATTGTTATTGTTGTTGTTTATCTTCATGTCATCTCTAATCCAGTAAACCTGTGGTGAAATACATCACTACAATGAACACCTAGCTAC